>NW_022747780.1:458635-542223 GCF_011630105.1 Anneissia japonica | reverse complement strand
ACATTATTTCATATAGTATTTTAGATAAATTTATAAACAATTTTAAATATTTAAATATAAACTATGAAAGTAAATACACGTAGATTAGATCAATAAAAATGAAGATATTAGGCCTAGTAATCTTTATCTATTCATTAACACGAATAACATTTTCAATATTCTAATCAATTTTTATATAGCCGGAGTTAGTTTCGACCTAGGTAAACCTTTGCTAAAAAAGTACACTTTCTCCATCAAAAGGTTTCTTCTATGAATGGAATGACCTGTTCGAAGCACTAACTCCTGTACCGTTACGATTTTTAATCGTACGGGAAATTCACTCACGATGCGGTACCGTTACGATTTTTAATCGTACGGGAAATCCACTCACGAAATATTTTATAATTTTATTATATTACCACCTTTTTATTACATAGATCTTTTTCAAAACATAACTGCTTTTATAACATTTTATAGACCCATTAAAACACAAAAGGTGCTCTGGCTTCGGGGGCTTCGCCCCCGATCCCACCGGGGCCCTTAGGCAGGCCCCTGCACCCCACGCCCAGAGAACCCCCCCTTGAAATGACCTGGCTACGGGCCTGCTAATACAGACTCAGAGCTGAAATAATAGAAAATAATTCCACTATTTCCAGAAGAATTCATACCAGCATATGATGCATCATAGCAACAGTTCAAATATACTAAGATTCAATGTAACCCTATGCATAGAATCAGTGCTTTTAAAGAGGCTTTGCTTCCAATGAAGTAATTAGTGGATCTGGAGCTTGATGGTTAAGGTGCTTGCCTTCCAACCCAGAATTCTGGGTTCAAATCACATCAGGAGTTTAAATTTAACAGTACTGAACTGCAAAAAAAAAACTCCCTCCTCCAATGGAGGTATATGGTACCCTAGTTAGGTATGTAGTGATGGTGGGTTGTTGGGCCAGCCAGTCTAAAATTTTTCACCAAGTCTGAAGTTAATTTCTTCACCCATCCCTCCACCCATCTTAATTAACCCCTCGTGCACACATCCTTAAATCCACTCTCATTATTTATAGTTTACCAATGTCATCACACACCCACCATTAAAACGTCTACTCCCAACCCTTAATTTCTACTACAGTACAACTCTGCTCCATGCTTTTCCCAACCTTCAAAAAGATACTTGTTTATAAAAGCATCATTCCATTTTGCAATTGGCAAGTGTACTTGTTAATATACATAAACCTGTACTATTGTACTTTATGCTCAAAACACTGTTTTCTTTCCAAATAAATATTGGCCATAGTATACTTTCACTTGTGTGTACAGTATCTAACTCTTAATGCCTCACCTATGCAGCTACATCAGTATGTGCAGGTATATATATTCCTATACCTATACCTATGGTCGAAAGTACTCATACAATAAATATTTTGTTCTGAGGCAAATACATAAACTTTCGGGTATATGTATAATGTACTGTTCTGCAGTGTAGCAACATAAACTATAAAGTTCTTTTAACTTTTTGCTGAAGTGCGTATGCTTTATACGATTGAGCGCTATTATTATTTATTTATATATATATATATATATATATATATATATGTATATATATATACTGTATATATATTATATATTTATACATGTATGTGTATATATGTTTCTATTTGTGTTCTGACTTTCACTTTACAGTGATTCAGCCTTGATTTTGTCTAGGTCACTAGAAATTGCTTTCAAATATTCTGCATGTGATTTTAACAACTTGGGATGTTTACCACAACACGTGTCACTGATGATCTCACTTCATTCACGAACACTCGACATATTGTCTCCATTTCCAGTTGTATTAGCATTCGCAGTTTCATTTGATCCATATTCTCTAACGTAATCCATTCTCACGTATTATAAGACTAAAACAGCTCAAAAAAGAACTATTATGAGTGATAAAATAATAATATTTATAATTCTCAGATAAGTTTCTTTTCGTTTAGAATGAGGTAAACTTAAAATAAAATAGGTAATGCATTTCCTTTTGAAGTATCATTTAATAAGAATGTGATGTAAGAAAAGATTATAAACAAGTTGAGTATAGGACCCCAAGAGTGAGGATGATTCACTAAATTTGTACAGGTATGGTTTAGTTTATACCATTACCATTGGACCATTTCTCTGTTGTTCATTGCACAGATAACTTTATTCTTTAGTCTTGAAGCCTTTGTGAAGTCAACAGTAGCAGTTCTTGCAAATTCTCTGCAAATGGAATTTTAGTAACTTAAAGACTATTGTTTTTTGGTTGTGGAAATTCCTATTTTTAAGTGTTTGTTCAGCCATCATTTTGTCCATTTTTCTGATGTTCATGTTGTTCAAAATGCATTTGATCAACAATTGTAAAGAGTAAGTATTTACTAACGAGTTGCAGGCTCGTGGGTCAGAGTTCACACTATGGAAAATAATTGCGAACTTTAATGTCTATTTTCCTTTATATTTGTATTGTCTTAATAATTTGGTTACTAGTTTAGTAGTTGTGCATTTTTATTTGTTTTGATGTTTTTTGTTGCATGAAAATTTTTTTTCTTCTTTAGTCATTTCATTTCATATATTTAGGCACGAGCGCCAAGGATATGCCAATGTGAACTTAATGACTGTCATACGTGGCGTATCCATTTAACAACAGGGGACTTAATATACCAGTATACCAGGGTAACCCCCTACTCTTCTCGCAGGATGTACTGGGTTCAAGTGCACACGAGCCAAATGCATACACTGGGCCAAGGGTTTAAAGTGCTTATCCGAAAAGACTTCCACCACCACTGAAGCCACGGACTACGGTAAACCGCTTGGCCAATCATCTCACCTAAATCACGTCTATGCTTATGTCATTTCAGTTCTATATGATGGTCATACTATAATGTCATTGTATAATAATTAAAAACATAAATTAATATCGGCACTATTCACATTACTGTACATTTATAGTGGGGGGGGGGTAACTTAAACCCTTAAACATAAATATCAATAATGCTTTCATTTACAACTAGATTGTTATGTATCATTTGTTGTTTTTTATATTTGACAACAATTTTGAATAAAGAATAACAATTTGTACTGATAAAATTATCTCAATTAATTTACATTTTTAATATGTTATATGATTTATTGGTTATTTGATTGTACTAATTAATTACTTGATTGATATTGTTTTTGTAGGCATTTGAGGTTTCAGAGAGGGAGTAGTTGTGCATTTTTATTATTTTAATTGTTTTTACATTCTTTGATGTTTGAATGTTTTGTTTTTTTTTTCAGCCATGGCTATGCTTGTGACAAATTATAGGGAGGTTATATTGTGATGTCATCAGAATAATTAAATTAAATTAAATTAAATACATGAACTACTGTACTATCAGCAACATTCACTTGACCCTACATTTATATGTAGTGGGGCAGGGGCGTACGGTGAAAAATCTAAGGGGGGGTCGAAACGAAAGCGCAGGGGGAAAGCTGAACTCGGAGCAATTTAGTGAAGCTTTCAGAATTCGCGGGGTGCGTTATTTGTGAGTGAAGCGAGCATATTTAAAGGGCACTTTCTTTAAAAAGGGGGGGGGTCGACAGCACCCATCAACCCCCCCACGGTACGCCCCTGTGGGGGTAACTTAAACCCTTAACATAAATACTGATAAGGTTTACTTATTGTTATCATATTCATCATTTTGTGTTTTTTATGTTTGATAACAATTTTGAGTAAGGAATAAACATTTGTAATAACAAAAGGTATCTCAATTAATTAACATTTTTAATATATGATTGATTGATTGATTGATTACTTGATTGATGTTGTTTTTGTAGGCATTTGAGGTCGCAGAGCGTGAGCTCGGCATCCCTGCCTTGCTCGACCCTGAGGACATGGCATCTATGCTAATACCTGACCGGCTTAGTATCCTTACATATGTCTCACAATATTATAATTATTTCCACGGGAAATCACCAGGTAGGTTATGCACTTGCATCTTGTCTGTCTTCCAATTTGAATAACATTTCAAAATCTTCCTTCAATTTATTTTTCATAATTAATTTTTAATTTTTTTCATGTATTGTTTTGGGAAAACTGTCAGTGTTTGTAGGTTATGAACCCATCAAAACTGTTTTGTTTTGCCATAATCATCATCTGAAACCCAATAAAATTATTCTCCCTGTCAGAAGTAATTAGTATGTTGTAGTGAGACTTGTCATGTGACCACAACAAAAGAGTAAAGCATCTTATATTCTAATTTTTCAAAATTAACATTATAACATAAATATATTTTGTATCATTCCTGATAAACTTTGGGAATTCTAATTACAGTACAGTATCATTTTTGCTCTGAAAAACATAGTCTTTACAAAATACAGGGAATATAAAATCATCCAGGTATTACAATGTCATACTTTAAGCCAGCTGTTATTTCCTGTAGATACAAACAGTTTTGTCCTTAAAGTTTGACTCAACTCAAATCATAACTTTGTTATGACAATTATAGATTTCCTGTCAATTTAATGTCATAATATTCCATACAGTTATATTCCAAACATTTATTATCAGCATTGGTATCATTTTGGCTGACATGTATGCTTAATTTTTTCTTATTGTAAACTTTGTGTTTGCTAGCCAACTTGTTAATTGTTACCAACTTATTTTTCTGTCAAGGCGTGTTTTGTTTTCATGCTGAAGTACTCATAACTGAACAGGTGGCAAAGATGAATTATTAATCATATTTTGTGTTACGATATTATAATGGCCAAGGTATATAGTAATAAGAATCTGTGACCTATGTTCAAGGTATATTACAGTAGACTCCTTGACCAAGTTTCCCTTCATGATTTTGCCTTTTTGGATCTTTTTTTTTTGTATGTGATTGAAATACTGGCATACAAATTTGTATCTGTCAGACTAATCTTGTTTGATTACGTGATAAATAGATCATTTTGCAAATTCCATCAGATGTGGGATATGCACATAATTTGTGAAATATTCATGCTGTACTCAGATAAAATCAGTGGGCAGCCAGCTTAATAAGGTTGTACACATAATTACAACCAAGTCTTTTTACTGAGAAAGCCAAGCTCTAGGGAAAAAAAAAAAAACTTTTCTGATATGCTGTACAACTTACTTTTTTTAGGACACAAAAATGGTGTATGAGTAAGAACTCAAAAAAAGGATAATGAGATAGATACACATTTTTGAGTAAAGACTTGGGAAAAATGGTTAATGGCTTAAAATGGTTTTAAATTTATATAGTGCAAAATACAAAAAGTCTGTATGTGCTGTGCAACGGATTTTTCTAAGGCATAAAAAGGGTGTATGATGAACTCAGGAGAGGATAATGAGATACAAATTTTTGAATATTTAAAATGGTTAATATGGTTTTAAATTTATAGAGCGCAAAATACAAAAAGGCTGTATGCACTGTAAACACAATGTGTAGAGATGCTTGGAAATATGAAAGAATTAAAGTAAAGAAAGACGAAAGTGCCAAGCCAGCACCCCAAACCGCAGTATGGGGATACTTACGCCCTCGTCGCTAACCAGGAATTAATTTTATTGAACCCTGGTCAGTAAAACAATAAAAAAAGGGAAAAGAAAAAGGGGTGTAACCACAAGCCAAACCAAACCAAGAAATGTTTACAATTATGAGATTATCGAATGAATATATCAATTAAGGTTGATATCTATAAAAAAAAAAAATAATGTTTTCAGCGTTGTACAATATCTTGTGTCAAAATATATCCGAAGCTTGACACGTTTATTTGCCTAAGAGTTATATAAATATTGGGCGAGACTTGCAACAATGCACGCTTCTTCTACTGTAAATATTTTGTATTGCAAAGGACATGGTCTGAGCCTTACTGTAGTCCAACACATTCTTCTCTGTCACATTTTATATACATACATTAAATTCCATGTTTGCTATAATTAAATTAATTCTGTCAGCACATGTTTTTAGTTGGATTTCATTATATATATTTTTCTATTATTGTCATGTTATGTGGATTGTCATAAAACATTATTTGCATTTTTAAAAAATTGGTTCTTTGCCCTTTGCAAATTTGATCCAATATAAGCAATAATAAAACAGTGTGTGGCTATATTTAGACCCAAGAGAGCAGGGCTACTATGAGGGGAAATCCCCTTGAATTTGTACAAAATTTTATAAAGTAGTTGCAGGTTCCATAATAATAATAAATTTAGCCACTGAAAATATATCAGTTATTGGCAGCCATTGACTAGAAAATCTAGTTATTATATTACATCTCATTATAATCTTAGATTATATTATATTTAACAATCCTGTATTATATTACATTATATTATGTTGTAAATACACATGGGCTAGAAGATTTCTAATTATTTTCTTGACATAAGATGCTACCATTTTAAAAATGTACTGTACTGTAAATATATCTGCAAAAGTACATACTTAAAACCCTTGAATTGTTGGTAATATTAAAACACATTCTGTAAGGGGTTAAAAGGAGGGAAAGTAATACTGTAGGAAAAGAGGAAAGGGATTAAAGTGAAGGACATTTTAAAAAGCAGAGGTGAATTAATAAAGAGAAGAATACAGGAAGGCTAATTGTAGAGAATAAATTCATTCAGATTTTTTTTAAACAATATTTCAAATTAAATTTTGATAATCTGAGTAAGACTAATTTCATCTCAAGTGCTCCATTCGATTCGATTTAAAAGTTATATTTCAAGCATAGAAAGTTTGAAGCATATTTTAAAAGTTTTGTATTACATAAAAAAAACGACCTTAAATTCTTGTGTCAAAACCATTTTGAGAGTAAATATTACAAGGATGACATGTGTTGAATACATCAGCGGATGTACAAATGATAAAAATAAACAAAAAAAGAAATGAAGGCACATAAGTCAGGGGTATCCAAGCATCAAGTGTAGTAAAAAAAAATATGAATAAATATAGTAAGTTACTATAGAGTATTGCATCATTAATTCTCTAGTGAATTACTATTTTATACTGTATCTGTTGAATTTTGAAATCATAGTGAATAAAGCGATCTCAAATCATGATTCTTATTTATTTACAATATTTTATTCTTGTCTTTTTTTCTACATCGAAATTTGATCAGAGGAAATGACAATTTTGTCTTATTTCCTCTCTCGATCGACTGTGTCTGAAGAAAACTTTCTCTGTATATTGTGTTACGAATAATAAATTACATTGAGTATGGAATAAAACACAGGTGTATCTTTTAAAATTTTCAGCAAAGAAACGTCCAAAAGGTATGTTCTGAGGGATTGATTGCTAGTCATCAACCTGATATAATTTTGTTATGTTCATAGAATATGAATTGCATGCATCTTGACCTATGAAGCACATAATTAATAGACAATAGCAGTATGCATGGTTACCTCATTTGCATAAAGGTGGTAATACCCATATTTGGTCAAGTGATTTGATTGGCCAGGCATGATCATTTTCAGTAATATTAGTTATATTAATTTTATATTATTTTGATGCAAGCTGGCTTGTAATTTAATTACTGAAATTATTTTTGTTTTTTGTTGATTTAATTTCCTTTTGCTAGGCTTGATCATTTTACATGATTAGTTATTTTTATTTTTTAAATATTTTCTTTTAAAATGGCATATGATTTTGAATGCAAATAAAATTGTTAGAATAATTTTTATGTTTCAAACCATAACTGCTAAGAATTTGTCTTTCTAAGTGTTCTTGTAATAAATTATTTTTATAGGAAATACTTTCTAATTATAATAATCATAAACTGCAAAGACTTTATATTTCTAAGTGTTTTAGCAAAATTTAAACCAATTTTATAGGAAATAATTTCTAATTTTAATAATTCTGTGACCAGTGCTACCATAGATTATTACAGTTGCAATTTTATTTTTTTTTCTTCAAAAGTACTTATAAATTAAATTAATATAGAAAGGGTAACATGGGAGCCATGATAAAGCTGCATATGCTATGCGTAGAGGAGATTGCAGTAATAAATATTAAGACTAAAGTGCTTAAGTTTTGAATTGATCCTGTATAGGATATTGTATCGCCTGTTAATATCTGTTTTGACTGGCTCAAGATTGACACTGAGAATGAGGGACTGAGGGGACTATAGGCAGGGGACGTAGGAGACGGAGGGTAGAGACTGGGGACTGAACTGATTGAGACTGTATTGGGCCGTTGCATCTTTTACGGTCCTTTCACAAACGCCTTTTAGCTCACGATTCAATCACTGAATGAGAAGTAAAAGGAACAGTGTTTTTAATATGTATTTACATTATATTTTATTGATATTATTTCGGATTAAATACATGATGGACAGGTACAAAAAATATTCTTTTAAAGCAGTACGGTGTATGGCAATGCTGCATGATTTTTGATGAATACCAAACCTTTTTCTTTAGTCTTGCATACCACTATCTTTTTGTTTTTCCTTCTTTTGCCTGCTTACCATCATTCAAGCTATTTTTACTTTTGAATGGATATGCACAATTCATTTGGGAAGAAAAGATTTACTTATAAAACAACAGCATAAAAAAGAATGCTTGGATAGAAATCTTCAATTGCTTAATATGTGTTTTTCTAAAGCATCACATCCCTACCATAGCAATCAAAGGGTGTTAACACGTTGACTGCCAGCGACGAGTGTACTAGTCCACAGGATGTTGCTGACGGCGCCAGGCACGAGTGTCCTCTTCAAAATCTGGTTATGTTAATTACTGTACTACTAAAAAAAAAAGAGGACTTAAAAAAAAAAAAGAAAAAAGAAAGAGTGCTTAAATTTGAAAATATTGTTGATTAAAGAAATAGCTAGAAACAAAAATCCAATTGAAAAGAATGTTTAAAAAATTATTTTTGTTATGTAACATGTGGCTGTGACGTTATCAGACACAAAATTTATTTTGTGTCTGCCTGAAGTTTGAAAGTAGTACTACTGTAGAGCAAAATTTGAATTGCATTGAATTGAATTATTTTGTATTTGGATATCTTTACATCAGTCAAGTAGAACTTGAGAAAGTGGCTTCCAATAGATTGCTTATAAGTTCCTATTATCCGATCAAGTTGGCATGAAACAACTTTATAGATGATGTCCTGTTTAAATTTATTTTTGATTGGCTCATGTCAAAAAGGGCCAACTTACTATAAAGCCATAATATGGAATAAATTAAAATTTAAAATTCCAGTAGTTAGAAACAATCATTTTGAACACAGATTTCATTTTTTTTTGTCTTGGTCATTGAATGAGGAAGCTAACCCAAATTACAGTATAGGCTTTATTGTACTGTATGATAAATGGATTTATTTTGAACACAATTTATCAGTTCTAGTTTGGCAGAGGTATTTTTCAATTTATACAATTTCAGAATATACAAACAAAAACTGGTAAGAAATACAGTAGGCATAATTTAGAATATTTACTATACTTTATTATTTATTTTTTAGCAAAATTTAGGTTGAAATCAGCAGTAATGTTATGTAGCGGTTTGAAAAAATATGCAAAGAGGGGTATTTTTGGTGCGAATCACACCAACAATAACCCACTGAGTCTGAAGACTTGTTTCCAGTGGGGTCTTCCAGGGGGTGAGTTGGGCAGATGACCAAGTTAAGCTCACTGGCCTAAAATAAAAATTTTCAGGTTTTTTGAAAGATCCAAAAATTATACCCCATAAAGGGAGACAGTTGCTTAAGCAAGCACCCTGAATACCACACCCGTTTCTTCCTTCTTTCTCTTCAAATTAAGTTCTTTCTATTTTTATCAAGTTTTACCAGCTCATACTAAGATCAGACATTTCAAGTGATAGGATTGTAGATTTAGCTTGTCATATTTGCTATATTCAGGATGTACTGACCTTTTAATTAATTAACTCATGAAGTGATGAACAAGGGAAAAAAAACTATGTAACGTGCCATTGCATTCTGGGTAGTGTACTTCATGTTAGAGCATGGGGCTCATGAGTTGTAAATTATACATGAAGCTATGATGAGGCTAGGATCATGAGGAGTTTGCCATTAATAAGAGAATACCACAATTATGGTAAGATTAAATCTTTTATATAAATTTTTAGATTAAATAATAGTTAATGATAGACAATTAATGAAATCAGTAGTTAGTTAAACAAAGAACTATTCTTTAAACGGTAGGAGTAATGTTGTGCCCTATCTGACGTTCTACCAGGGCAGTCCAATTCAACACTAGTCACTATGAACAAGCTTGGTAATCTAGTGGTTATGGTGCCAGGCTAGTTATCTAGAGGTTGTGGGTTCGATTCCCACACAAATCACTTGCGATTTTTTTTTCTCAAGTATTTAAAGCCGTATACTGAGTATTCACACTCCTGTAATATTTGATCTAACTAATCTTTTAATTTCATCATTTTTATAAAGAGTACAAAACTAAACATACAGTGTGCTATGGTACAGTATTTACTATAAAAAAGACAGATGATGATCTTAACTTAACAATAATCATTGTTTGGTATTATTATGTACTTTTTCAAGGAAAGGAAGAGGAGTTCACAAAAGTAGTTGTTTTGTACTCTCTTTAAGATAAGAGAAAAATGCAACAATAATAATAATTATAGTAATTATGATAATTATAGTAATAGTGTTAATGTTAATATTAAAGATTACAAGTCCATAAAATAATTGCTGCGAAGCAGCCAATTCATATTCTTGACAGCAATTTGACCTCTGAAAGGTCATTGTTTGTCAAAAAACCTGCGCCTAAGACAACCAAAAAGCGGACTTTCCTTCTTTCGTTCTGCCAGGTAAAATCAATTACTTTAGGCGACGTTTGTAGATTAACCTACTCATACCAACGTCCGCATGTCGTGACGCTGGAGTACTATTCAGCGTGTTTACTATATTTCTAGGTTTCCTATTTCTACGTTTAATCGGCTCATGTCTCAGCCACAATATTTTGAGGCCAATATTATTTACGAACCCAGTTAAACTTATTTACTAGCCTATTTCAACGTGCTAATTATTAAATTTAGGCGACACTTGTTGTAGACTGGCATACTGTTTTCGGAAATAAATACCATTTTAAACACATGCACAGATCGATTCGCCAGCAGCGAGTCATTGCCAGCAGCAGCGAGTCGCCAGCAGCGAGATGTCACTGCAGCAAAACACTATTGTACACGGTACCAACGCTGTTCTAATATAGACAATGGGTCTATTAATTGATAGTGATAATGAAATTGTGATATATAGTAATAGTAGCAGATCTAGAAATTTGAATTAGAGAGGGGGGGGGGTGGGGCCCTGGGAGGGGACTTTCACACATGGAGAGTCTAGGCCACCTTATTCCCACCAATGTTGGAGGTGCGGTAAGAAGATTTGATAGCACCCCTAGATTGCTGGAAATGGCATTCTCAGACCTAAATTTAATTTATATAATTTTCCTTTTCTTATTTATAATTTTGAAAAAGTTAGGGGGTGGGGCCGGCTTGCACCCACCCCTCCCCCTATCCCATGAATCTGCCACTGAGTAATGGTAATAATATTTTTTACTTGGGACCTGAAAATTTAGGGTTGTCTTGACGTTCGGTCT
This sequence comes from Anneissia japonica, assembly GCF_011630105.1. NCBI lineage: Eukaryota > Metazoa > Echinodermata > Crinoidea > Comatulida > Comatulidae > Anneissia > Anneissia japonica. Next base: position 530,685 of record NW_022747780.1, on the reverse strand, counting down.
TCAATTTGAGTGTTAGTTTTGTGTTAAAAGATTGAAGATTGTTACTCAGTGCTTGGTCTCAGAATTAGAGGGGTCTAGAATTATAGGGGTGAACCATATTTAATTATGGAGCATAATATTATAATAAAAATAATACCATCACATTAAAATGGAATATAAAATTGTCATGTTACATATAAAGTAATGTACTGTATGCGTGTAATAGGCAGGAGGTAGCTTTGTTTGGTTAACAACAGGAATTAATTATTTACTTTTTTTAGTCTATCTAATTAATGTTTTAATCAGGTCAATTACTATTGTCTTGAAAAAGAAAGCACACAGTGCCAACTGTAACGCATTACAACTAATTAAAAAAAAAACGCTGAAGATGTTGCTAGTATAAAATTGATTAGGGGGAAGAAGGTAATGTGAATATTTCCCCCTCCCTCTTTATTAAAGGGGAAGGAGGGAAGTTCAACATACACCAAGGATGTGTCAATCCAAGTGGCAGCGAAAATTTCACTTACTATAAGTAGGAGTATGGTATATAAAAGGCAAAAATAAAAGGAAATATGTGAATATACCCCTCCCAAAAAAAAATATATTAAAGAAGGGGAAGGAAAAATGTAAAGTCACCCAGGATGTTTTAATTAAACATCTGTGGGGTATTCATGAAGGGGGAATTTGAATATGTTAGCATGTCTGTTTATATTCATCCTGTTTTGATCTGGCCGTCGCCGCCTGGGCACATGATAAGTGTGCCACTAATGGAGGTTAAAGTTCATGCACATTATCATCATGTTGCAAGGCCATTTCATTAATATTCGATCATTTTTTATAGCCTTTACATCATCCATCACTATTAACTATATGTATACCGCTATATTAATGAGTATGTAGGCCTATTCATTTCCTTGATATAAAATATCATGTTATAAATAGTCTCCATGATCAATAATTCCAAGTAAAAAAAAATGTAGTTACTCGTCCTAATATTTTGAAAAAAAAGGTAACGAGGGCACTTTTTTTTTTACTCTGGGATGGCAAATCAAAGATGGTTGATGGGGAAATAGCTTCTGCATCTTCACTTTTAACAAGTAGATACATTGAAAGCAAATAAAAGAAGCACTAGACATGATTCATAACATATGTATCCCTAACAACGCACGATCGCGAGTGGAATTTTTCCTGATATGAGTCAGCCAGATTTTTGTACATTTCGTAAAATAAAGGTATATTTATTATTTATTTATTTCATTTCATCAGACCAACAGCAAATCATCACCACTAACAGGCTGGTAAAATATATAAAATTTAAATATATCAAATATATAGACGAAAGAGTACAAAAATCTCGCCTATTCAAATGATTAATAATAATAGAACGAAATATAGACAAACTATTGTGAAAAATGTCAATATTAGCGGTTAAAATAAGAGAATTATATTGAAGAGAAAGTCTAGAAATAAAACTACGTTTACAGACATCAACTCTACAAAAGGGGACATTAAAGGTAGGACAGGAACGAAGACTTCTAGAATTAACATGCAAACCAAACAGATGTACAAGATCACTAAAGTACGAGTTAACACATTTATAGAGAAAAACCATATTGTGAAATAAAAATCTATTCCTAGGACACATTAATTTACAAGGGCGATTAAAACATTTTTCAAAAAACCTAATAAACTTAAGATGCATCCTATCGATGCGAATTAATATTGATAAAAACAGTTTGAATGGCCCATATACCAGGAGAACATATATAATCTGTACATTTATTTTCTATATAAAAAAAAGTTGGTGAGGCAGAGAAAATAGAATGCTCGAGGGGACGAGAAACTAGTAGTTTTTTTAATTTGGCCTAATATTTTTTTCCCATTCAAATAATATGCTTTATCAATTCAAATATTAATTTTGTTGTTCATTTCATCCATTTAGTATATTAAAATCTATACAATTTCATTTTGTACTAAGTAATTGGACAAATTCGTATAAAAGTGGTATGTTTGTTCTGGTGCCTTCCTGCTAATAATCAAGGTTATTGAGGTTCAGCTCAAATAAACTACAAGCATGAATAAGCAAGAATAATCATCCTGCAAAAAAAGATCATCTTTCTTCAAAACAATGTCAGTGGGATTATAATAAATATTGATAAAAACAGTTTGAATGGCCCATATATTATATACATATATAATCTGTACATTTATTTTATATATCTTAATATTAACTGTATGATATTATGATGATAGTACAGTATTATTATTTTTCTGTAGAACATACAAGAATTTAAAAAAAAAATAAAGCATTGGCAGTGTTGTTAATCCGCAAAGCTCTTTGTTAAAAATGGGACAATAAGCCCAAATATTTATAGTAGTGTACAGCTAATAGAATTACATATGCAAAAAAATTTAATTCATTATCTTATTCTATAATTCTATGTTATTATATTTATATGTCTATATTTTTGCTTCCTCAACCAACACTCTTTGTAGGCATAAAGCAGGGAACAACATGAGGGAGGAAAATCTTTTGTATACCATTCTCTTCCACCAGACATGATTTTTTTTTATCACATTGCCATAGTTCTGTGGGTTTATGACTGCCCCTTTAACATGCAGTCAAGTTGAGATAGGAAAAGAGGTTGAGTTTATACCCAAGGACCAGGAAATACCAGGTCAATTGTCTAGCTTACGTCTCATAAAATGATCAGGAGGGGCGCCAGGATTTTCCTGGGGGGAGGGAGTCTGAGGTCTCGAAGTCCCAACAGGAGTGACATAACTTTCCTGGCAAGAGCAAAGTGGGCATGGTCAGATGTCACTCAAAATTTTTCAAAAGTGGTTCTGGGCCAAATTCCCGAAAAGTAGGATAATTTGGGGGTTTCAAAGGCTTATTTATTCAATTTTAGTCTGATAATATGTAGAAAATACATAGATAATTTCAATCACTCTCAGGGGTGGCGCCCCAATGAATAAATGAAAAATACAATATATTTAGAGTATGTTGTCTTCTTTTCTTGACAGGTGGGGGAATTGCCAACATTGGCAAAAAAAGAGAAAAATCAGTGGCAAAGGTGAGAATTCTACTTGCTGACATTTTAAGCTGATGCATACTGCACTGACGGTCATCAACCGACAAAATTCAATAAAAAAGCAGTGCGACGGGGCACGCGCAATTTAATTTTAGTTTTTGTATTTTTTTTCCTGATCAAGTTGTTTGTTATTATACAGTACAAAGTCATCTCTTCAAATGGTACTGGACTCATAATATTATAAATCATTATTGTAATTTTTTGGGATTTTTTAAAATAATTTTTCTTGTAATTAATTTTGCACCAACATAATGTTATACTGTTATAATTACTGCTACTTTTATTATAATTAGTAACATATTAGTAGTAACAATATTATATTACAACCTCTATATATTAGGGTCCCCATAATAATAGGGTATCTCCTGAATATTGGTTGGGTACAGTGTGAAAAGATATATTTTCTCTCAATGCATGGCCAAAAATGTGTTCTGTAATAATGGTGTCACAATGGAGGAATTCTCCTGTATTTGAAGTGAACACACATTTTGAATTTAATCCTTATGTCAGAATTATAAATAACAGATTTGCATACATGAATAGATACTTATTCTTTTGGTTTATCAGAAATAATTAACAGATCTCTTTCTTGTTGCTTATATCCTATAGGACCCGAGTGAGCCCCCACGGAAGATCTCCACAATGGGTGACAAATGTATATCATGTGGTAAAAAGGTTTATTTAATGGAGCGGTTGGTGATCGAAAGCAAACTCTTTCACAGAGCGTGCTTCAAATGTAAAACATGTAAGGCAACTCTTCGTTCAGGAACATACAAGAAAACTACAAATTCTGCTGAGTTTGAATGTTTGCATCATGGCAACGATATCTGGAAAATACGAGCAAACTTTTCCGAGAGAGCCTCTGTGAAAACCACACCTAAACCTGTAGCTGTCAGTGGTGGTGAAGACATCTGGCAAAGTCAGTCAGCTAAACCAGTTAAGATGGAGATAGTGGAAGCTCCAGTTGAAGAATTCAAGGAGCCTGCAAAAGAGGATGATCCCTGGGCATCAAGGATCGATCTGATCCCTAACCAGAAGGAGTCGCCGAAGATTCCACGTCGCCAGCAGAAACCAGATCCTGCTGGAAAGCCAGATTTGGTGCAGAAACCAGTTGGAGGAGTAAAGCTACCAACAGTTTCACTGCATCCTCATCTCCTTGCAGCACAGACATCGCGTGAAAGGTTTCAAGGGACGGATGATACCAGGAAGGGTCTGATGAAATCACTGGCAGCTGTCAGAAGTGATTATGATTCCTCAAGCTTTGGTAGTAAAGACAGTTTAAGTTCTACCTCAAGTCGTGAGAACATGACCTCCAGCTCTGAAATACTAACTCCACCACCTCGCCAAAAATCAACCCCCAAGGCAGTGAAAGATTCCCCATTTATAACTAATCAAGGTTCCCCCAGCAATTTAGAAGCTCCACCGCGAAAAAAGGGAGGGTTGAAATCACCACTTGCAATGAAAAAGACTGAAAAACCAGCAGAAACAGATGATAATGTTAAACAAAACAGCTCAAAAACTATAGAAACAAGTGTTGTGAGTGTTGTCGAGAAAGAAGTGACGCCAGCAGATGGGATACAAAGAGGTGAAGACAAGAGCAAGAAAGTACATGAAACTGAAGAAAACAAAAAGAAAGAATATGAAAAAGATAATGAAAAGGACAAAGATGATATGGAAGGAGTTGAAGTTGATGAAAAGGGCAAGTTAGACCTTGAAGAGAAGGGCAAAGTGGATGAAAAGAACTCGGAGAAAGATGTTAAAAATGAGCCAACAAACCAAACAAGTAGTGAAGGAGAAGACTCCACAAAGAACGTAACAAAAATTGAAGTGGGTGAGTCAAAAACAGAGATTGAAATCACTGTTGCTGAAAATGATAATTACGATGAAGACAAAAATCCATTTGCTGAATCGGGGGATTCAGACTATTCAGGAGATAACCCTTTTGGAGAGGTTGACTCGGATGAGGATTATGATGAGTCTATGAACCCATTTAAAGACGAGGAAGAACATAAGGAATATGATGAGGGAGTAAATCCATTTACTGGCTCGCCACCAAAAAACTTCCCGCCGCGAACACCACCCTCTAAAACCCAGGAAAACTCTGGGGTTTCGTACTCCGTGAAGAGTAGGACTGACATTCTTAAAGAAATGCAACGTGATCGATCCACATTGAAACAGAAGAAACGACGTGCACCGCCACGCCCCAAGGCGCCTCCTGGTCAGTCACCAGGTGCGGCAGGAGGATTAACTCCACCTCCGAGGCAAGCAAAGAAGAAAGACCGTAAAGCACCACCTCCGCCAAAAGCGGGTGACGATGGCCAACTGGAGTTTCAGAAGTTGCAGCAGAAGATGTTGCAAGGAAAGGATAATGGAAACATACGACCAGCATCCCCAAGGTAGTAATACTTTATTTTAATGTATTTATTGGTTTAATGATAAGGTATTAAAGCAGTGCATGCAAAGATGTAGCATTAAGGTAAAATGTTTGCATTACAATAAAATATAATCACCAAACAGCACAATATAAGCAAAATGACAAATGGTTTAAATTTGCCTAATTTATAGACTATACCTGTTAGTGTAATACGTAATCAAAATATCGAAATGCATGCCATCATGTTGGGATTCGATAATTTGACATTAGCTATGTCATCATCAGGAATTTAGACATTAATTATGTCATGAAATTTTATTATTAAACACTCCATTCCCTAATTGTCATAAATGCATGGATAAAGCATTGTTCCAAAGCACTGTAATTGAGGAGTGTACTTGTTGGATCTAAAAAAAGAACTTACATAAACATGAATAAATGATTATCAACACAAACTATTATACATCATTGTTTTTTGTTAATAGCAATACAGATATTGTTTTCAGAACTATCATTTTAATATTTCTGTCTTTTTTTTTTTCTTTCAGTCAATTACGTGTAAATCAAAATGGAATTAACCGAACACCTGGTGGGACCCCTGTAAGTCAGATTTTTATTGCGAACAAATTATTAATTTATGACCAGATTTAGTTACAAATATGATGATATTTGCATTTAATCAATTTGTATTCTAGTGTATTTCACAAAATAATAATAAACACTACATCTTCATTGTAATGGTAGAAGCATCCTCGTTGCAGCCCTGGGTAATGCTAATTCTACCACCACCAAAACACACACAAGATAGTCAACATCTAAATCTTCAACCATTTTCATCATGCCATCTGATGGACCGGACCTGGCCTGGCAGAGTGCAATGATTGTGCTAGAAACTGTGTCCAGGTCTGACTGAAACAAAGTATCTAGCAAGTATGTAGACACGATAAGGAGAAAATTGAAGATTGGAAAACAATTCCAAGCTCTTCTATAAGGCGTTGTTTTATGGAAATATGTAATTGTTTAATGTGTTTTTGTTTTTTTCTCCTAGGACATAGCCAGGAAGCGGAAATCTCAAAAGACATTTAAAGCGCCTCCGCCTCCCCTCATAAAACGAGAGGTAAGTCATAACGTAGAGCAAAGTATCATAAAATGTTATTGTGTTAAAGATGGTCAAATTAAGTCTGCATAATAGATGGAACGTGTTTCAGTATTTCCCGGTAGATTGGATTCAGGGATTTTCTTATTTTATCTTGGAAAATCTACTCTTTTTGTTTTCATAGCTGCAACTGTGTCACTAATGTTTTTCTAAGGACAAATTTCGCACACACCGCCACCCACCCAACCCCCTGTCTCTTATACACATCTAGATGTGTATAAGAGACAGCATTATAGAGGGAACATGTTTCTCTATTTCCAAGTAGATTGGATTCAGGGATTCTTGTATTTTGGGAAAATGTAGTCTTTTTGTTTTCATGGCTGCAACTGTGTCATCAATGTATTTTTAAGGACAAATTTCACCTCTCCACGCAAAATAATGTTTAAACATATTTCTAATTTTGAGTGATCACAATCATCATCTAAAATCATGGAAAGTACAATGAATAAAATATGTTTACCCTGAATTGTTTACCAAGTGTGCTCATTAAGTTTTTCATAAATAATATACTTTCCAATATAAATTATTGAAAGAGTCAATCAAGGCTTTAGAAAGCAATCAGTATTCATATAGTTTATTTTCACATGGATTTACAGTACTTGACTCATCAAAACTTCTTTTTCATCAATACTGAATAATGCCATAAAAATAACAAAATCATTAAAAACACTACTTTAGCATCAGAAAAAAAATATATAATGGTATTAGAAACTCTTCATATTATGTTTATATAATTTGAATTGTTCAGATTTTTTTGCAAAACTTATGGTTATAGAAAGTAATTCTTCTTCTACAGTTTGAAAAGAACAATGGTATCTGTATGTAATATACAATTGTATAATCAATTTCTCTATAATTGAATTCTAACGATCACTGGTTTCACTCTCACTGACATTTGATAGGCCTATATTTAAATGAATTGATTCTGAAATTCGGCTAGTATTCAAACAGGAATTATTAGATATGTTTAGGAAAAAACGGCCAAAGGTAAGTACAAGTTGGTCCTTGCAGTATTTTTATTTATGTTTTTATACATTTTTAAAATTCTTTTTTTTACTTCACCCATGCAAACCATGAGCATGGACCTAATCTATAAGGGTCAAATGTCAGTGTTACTAAAATAAACAACGTATCTGACCAAGTTTATCCATACTTGCAATGTATAATATTTGTGATGCTTTTCCTCATTTGGAGATGCCTATTATTATAAAGAATGAGTTTGTAATTTGGCTTTCGTCTTTTCTACGCTTGCCAGGGGCTTTGCTAGCTGGGGGTCCAGGAAAAAAAAATTAATCAATCAATAAACAAACGAACAAAGAATTAACAATGAAAAATTTACAATAAATAAATAAAGTGAAAAAGCATGCCTTACTAAGCTGTCAAAATTCCTTGCACCACGCCTGACTCTTACTCAGGGAGTCTTGTAAGTTTAAATATGAAAAAAAAAATTACTTTCCAATTTAATCTTAATTCTGTGTATCTTTCCAGGTGGAAAAGCACCATGTTGACACCCTTGTTATCCAGCGGGAATTGAAAGAAATTGAAATCAAACAAAATGACTTGGAGAGGAAAGGAGTGAAGTTGGAAGAAAAGCTAAGAGAACAAATGAATGGTAAGAAAAGAATAGTAGATGAGATATAGCATTGTATGTATACAAGCTAGTTAGAAGCTTAACCATAGTTCCTATTAGAGTTAGTTGGCCGAGCAGTTAAGGGCAAAGTCAGTTGTACGAGAGAATGCATCTGAAGTTTAGATGGTGCTGCTATGGTGTGGCTGTCTGTTGTTAGTGTGACAATTGCCTTGATAGTGAGAGGTTGTGGGCTATATACAAAAATAATAGGGAAATGACAGTGTTTGATTAAAACACAGGTGGGCAAAGTGCAGCCCACAGGCCACATGCAGCCAGATGGTGATTCTGTTACAGCTCGCGAAAATAACTAAAATCCTTACGTGTGCGGCCCACCAACCATCTTTGGCTAAAAAAAAAAAAATCCTTTTTTTGTACAGCTCAACTCCAATCGTTTGTAAAAAGCAATATTAAAACTGAGGATATTGTGGTATAAAAGCAGTGCATAGGTTTTTGGAAGCACACTGGAAAAACCAAAGTTTGCGTACAGCTCTCAGTGTAAAAAGGATACTTGCCTCCCAATACCAGGGTCCTGGGTTCAAATCAGTTTTCTCACTACCAAAACAACTTCTCATATTGAGATTTAGTTTGTGTGAAGCATCGTGTGTATGTTTGTCTTGCAAAAGGGATTGTCACCTACAAGTAGGACAGTGATATATTCGCTATTGACAATCCTTGCTGCATGTGCCGTGTACCTAAATAAATAAAATTTGTATTTCTTCCAGAAGATGGTGCTAATGATGAAGGTCTGTTGATTGAATGGTTTGAGCTTGTCAACAACAAGAACCAACTGGTCAGAAGGGAAGGTGAACTTGTTGCACTGTAAGTCATATGTTTCCTCCAGTATGATATGTGTGTGATACTGAGGGCAGTATTAATGCTACTCTAATTCTAACTGAGACCCGATATCATATTATTAAGTTTGGGTCTCATGTGGTGCATACAATCGTAAGCAACCACCTCTTGTAAATGACCACTTTCCCTGGACCAAACAACGATTGCTTATGAGAGGTTCAACTTGCCAAATAAATTTTATTTTTATGATCCAGTGTCATATTCTCACTATACAGATAATGTAACTTTTATCAATCGTGGCAAGGCAATCCAAACTAGTCACTCGTCACAAAAATTAATTTTTAGTTATTATCACAGGATTAAACAGTAAAATGAGAGGTATAAAATGGTAAAAGAATCATTAAAATCCAACATTTCGTTATGAAGTTACGTGAGTTAAAACAACAGCTGTTTAAAGAAATTATTTGAGAAATCAGCCTTTCAAGTTATGATTTTCGGCATTTCTTAGGCAGCAGCCATAAACAAATCCTTAAAATTTGTTGTTTTTAACATAAAAATGAGGAAAATAGCATAGCATGATGTATAGATATATTAAAGTTAGTTTAGTGCAATAAAATAGATTTCCAAAATTTTGACATTCCAGCATTTTTTTGGCCGTTATCTCCAAAGCAAGATTTGCGATGAGAGACTGGTTTGGCTTGTCTTTGCCACAATTACTAATTTGATATAACATTATGTTTATGTTTACAATTAAATTAATAATTGAATTTCATATGATTTCAGCGCCCAGTCACAAGAGTTGGAGAAGAAACACGCTGAGATTGAGTTTGATCTGCGGCGGATTATGCTAAAGCAGGAACATGAAAAAACCGATGCGGACGCCATTGAAGAACAACGGTTACTGGACTTACTGGTGGATGTGGTGACAAAGCGTAGTGAAGTGGTAGACAGGCTCGAGAACGACAGAATACGTGAGGAGCAGGAAGATGAAAATATACGCGTTATGATGAGAGAAAGTGGTACGTCAGTTTGATGTTTTTGCTTTATTTGAGTACTGTAATTTAAACAATTTTGTCGTAAGTATAAAAACAGACTGCAGTGGGGGAGGAGTGGGGAACCACCCCCCCCCCCCACAGCCTTGCACAGTCTGGCTCAAACGCTAAAGAAAGAGAGACGGGCACTCCGGCCTGCTTCAGGTTTCAAACATTTACCTTATTAAACAATATAGAATTTGACGTGTAAAATGCATTGTTCCATCAGCAACATTCTGTATTTTATTTCCTGAAACGGTCTCCCTCCAATTAAGGACCACTTTTGGGACCAGGGTTTTCACGGTCTTTTTAACAGCTTAGTTCTCTAATTAGAATTAAAAAGATCAAAGACAATTGTGAATTCGAGGCCATAAATATATTTTTGTAATAAATTTAAATTAAGGATACCTTTATTTCCATTCAATAATCTTTTATTTTCAGCAAATTATGTAATTAATCTATATGATAATATCTGTTGTTACTTTTAATCGTGTTAACACATCTTTGGACAACCTTGTTACATATGCGTATTAGGTACAAGTCAATATACACTAATTCTGTTAGATTTGTGTATTTTAGCAGCTCAAACAATGGTCTTACCAATTTTAATTATACTCCTTATGTTGTTTGCTGTCTCTTATACACATCTAGATGTGTATAAGAGACAGCTGTTTACCTCATCATCACTGATATATTTTTTTAATTGCTCTGTTTTCACGTGTGCGTGGGTCCCACGATCTTCACTTTTTGACACTTCCTGGTCTAGCAATCTTCGTCCGTGTGGGTAACATATCCAAACTTTCGGAGGCGTCTTCTAAGCAGAATACTAATATTCTCAATCTGTAGCCTAGTAGGAGCTCTGAGTTTGGGATTTTGGCCGAGTGATATGTTACGCCCAGGGCTTGTGATTTGAGGCGAAAGATTGCACTCGCACACCTCAGCACGCTTTGAAAATCACCTTAAATCTAGTAAGAACCCCAAATACTGGGGCAATGCTTTCTGCTATGATGCATTTTGTGTTGCTTTGAACTCTAACACCACTTTAATGACTTCATTAGTAATTATGTGCGTAAAAATATTCCACAGAAATTTAATTTCCCCCCACCCCCAAATAATCACTTGCCTGAACAAAACTAGGTGTGTCTTTTTCAGCTCGCATTTCATTTTCATATAAATAGCCCTGTAAAGCTGATTACCATGAAATCACTGATTGGTTGGTCGAATCAGGAAGCCTTACTAATTGCATTGGGGACACATTTTAATGGTTGCAGTGAAAACACTGTAGCAACAATGTAGCAGTTTTATTGAATCCATGCTTTACACATCCATCGCATTATGGCATCATGCCAACTCTAAACTGATTAACATATTTTCAGCTTTTACTCCATCATACATAATGCAAATTTATATCGTTGCAGGTTTAAGCAAGGACCCTGTAACATCACAGAAGGTGAAGAATAAGAAAGAAAAGAAGGAAAAGAGGAAATCCAAAGGAATATTGTGGTGATGAGGGTGCTATAGAGGGAGCTATATAAAATATTTCATCAATGTAATGGCAAAAGGTCAATGCACTTTTACATAATTTCATAAGACTCAAATTAGCAGACTGAACATAGCACATTTGCTAAAGTCATATTTGATCGAACAAAAAGCAAATATTTTATATAAACTTCATTACACAGATGAATTTTTTTCAAGAATTAATTAGTTATATTGATTTTGTTGGTGTATTTTTAATTTTTACTTTACCATTTCATTATTCTGTTCTTTTTTACCATTTCATTTATTGATGTGTATTCAAATGTTATTTATTATTTTTCCATATTTTTTATTATACCATGATGATTCTTTACCAGATTTGCCTTAAATGCTTTGCAAATTCCATACAGTATTTTTTTTTATCTATGCAAGGCAACATTAGTGAGAAATATGTTATCTTTTAAAAAATTATTGGTAATCATTTTAAAATTAAATATATTTTTGTAATAAATTTAAATTAAGGATACCTTTATTTCCATTCAATAATCTTTTATTTTCAGCAAATTATGTAATTAATCTATATGATAATATCTGTTGTTACTTTTAATCGTGTTAACACATCTTTGGACAACCTTGTTACATATGCGTATTAGGTACAAGTCAATATACACTAATTCTGTTAGATTTGTGTATTTTAGCAGCTCAAACAATGGTCTTACCAATTTTAATTATACTCCTTATGTTGTTTGTTTACAATTCAAGGCAAAGAAAAATATATAAACATTTCAAATAAATATATAAAAACTGTTGATAACTTTTATTTTGAGTGTAGTACAACATGGAAAAATTTTCAGTAATATTACAATGTTAATACATTCCATTCTTAAAGTTTTCACGTCACAGTTATGCATACCATATAATGCTTTCTAACAGAGAGACACATCCTTTAAACAAGGCTAATCACAGACAGTCCTGAAAAACACTGTATTTTTGTGCCTATGACCATGGAAATTGTTTTTATGAACTGTCCCCATCACCAAATGTTATCTGTATGCTATAAGACACTACCGTATATTCTCACGTACATGACAAGTCTTAAAATAGCAAATTACGATCGAGAAAGCGGGGTCGCCTTACATGCGTAACACGTACAGATTTTTTATTTTTTAAATCATATTCGTCTTATGTGTGGATCGTTGCTAACACATGCAGTTGCTAAATAAATGCAATTAATATGGGGAAATAAGAATTTGATGAACATTTGAAAGCCCATGAAATGGTATTATTTTGAAGATTGGCCCTACATTTGGCTCCGTTTTTAATGAGCTAGATGCAGTATCTTGACCATAAAAAGTAGTAAAAATGTAAGAGAGGTTGTCTTAAAGCCCATCATTCCAAAACATTGTCAAAAAATTCTCAAACTCAGGGGATTGTCAAATATGCTGATCGCCTTATATGCGAGTAAATTTATACGGTATATAGGCCAAAATTTGCTGTCTGGGACATGCACATCGCTGCTAGTATACTTTGTGGCTGTCTGGAATGTTAATAATGCCTCCGACTCCTGGTTGAGCGGTCGCACGCTTTTTTCCCAGCCCTGATTGCAGCCAACTAACTTGTCAGAGACTAGAAAATGAATATTCTCAAGAGATATACTGTATAATTTATAAATAGTATGTTTGTAGTATAAAACACTGTAAAATTATATATATATATATATAAATACAATAGTCAATTGAGGTGTAATTATTTCTCGTCTGAATAGTTATTGTTAATGCTATTAGCCAAAGTGAACCACATCAGCACTTAAAATGTATGCAACTTTAGTCTTAAGAGATAAACATAAGTTTTGCACTAAGTCGCGTATATTTTTTACCTTATTGCTGTAATATTTTATGTGACAAATAGCAGTGATTTGCCCATATATGGGTGTGATATGACGACATCATGGCCATATATGTTATTATGTTTAGGGTCTTGCTAAAGGTATACTGTCTTTGTTTTTTTTGCAAAAGAAATAATAAAGTTTGTATATCTTTTACATTGGAAGGTAATCTAAAGCCTGACGTTCACTAATGCGTTGTATGGCGGTCATACGACAAATCCAATTCCAAGATGACGTGATTATCGGTAGCAGTCTTAACAGATTGTTATTAGGGAGATTTTGATTTGTGCGACAACGCAACGGAATCATTCTTTCCTGACCATCCTACCGGGCATCCCTACGTTCTCTGCATACGTAGATTTTGCCAAATGTGCATCCTAGAATCCATTCGACGAGGAAGAACTGAACGTTCTTGCATGCGCAGATGACTTTTAGTGACGTCATTACGTTCTATTTCCTACCGTCGTCGTGCAATCGACAGCTCCCTGTTAAAAATCTGTTGCACGTATGTTGTGCCATTGAGTTGAGCATGTTGGGTGTTTCAAAATATATAAAAGGCGTTACAAGGAACTTCAAACAATAGGTTTACAAAAATTAACCAAAAAATCTTTTGTGTGGTGATACATTATATAGGTTTTAAAAAGTAATTGAAAATTTAATCAGTTAATAACCAGTGATCAATAATTTTTACAAATTACATATTTTTACCAGTGTTATTATATTTTGAAACATTTTATAATCTTAATCAAGATAGTATTTTTTTTTTCAAATGTTGTGGTTGCTATAAAAATATATTGTATATGTATTTTGATGTTTTTTTTTTTGTTAATTAACATTATTTTCTTTTCAATTATTCAAATGGGTGCTTTATAATGCTAAGAAAAGAAATCATTGGAATATATGCAACAAAAATATATACAATAGATTTAGAAATATGTGTAATTTTGCAATGATGCACTCAAGAAACAATTTATATTATTTCTAATCTGGGGCCTGCCATCCCAAAAACAGCTTACTGTCGCTAAATGTTAAACTGAGTAATTGGCATAAGAATGTGACAGTATTGTATAATTTATTATTATTATTATTATTATTATTATTATTATTATTATTATTATTATTATTATTATTATTATCATCATCATCATTAATATTTTTAGTAGTATTAGTATTATTCTTATTGTTTTTTTATTGTTCAAAGTTATCATTAAAACTACTATTGTTACTTTTTTATTATTATTATTGTTATTATCATCATCATCACCATCGTATAAATAAAGTTGACATGTTACTGTGAAGATAGTATGATCTAGAATTTTACTGATAAATAGACATATGTTGTTAATACATGCAGAAGGCAAATTGAGATGCATCACAAACAGAATTTGACAAATATTTGTTAGACCCACTCTGTCATCTTCTTGATTTGGATAATACAAGCCTAGAGTCGTAGTATTGTATAAATGGTAGTAATATGTACAGATTGAGATTCTTACCAAATAAATATCGGTGTCAAATAGTAGACTTACAATTGTATATTCTTATCGGTTATTTTCAAGCCAAGCCTCAATAATTCAGCAAAACAATGGTAGGCATAAAATCAGTCATTAATATTTAGGAACCCCATGCATTACAATAGTACAGTCACACAAACAACAAAGACAAATAAACAGATTACAACAATAAAAGCACAAAAGGAAAAAGCAGCAAAAAGGCTTAGGCAAACAATTAAGTCTTGAGTGCACGTTTAAAAAGATTAGGATCTGAGATCTCTCTAATGTCAGTAGGATATTATGCTTCTCTTTATTAGGTCATGACAATATCTGATACTTCCAATTTAGGTATTGACGACTTGCATTGACTACCCATCAGGCAATTATTTATATTTTAACATTTAAGCCTTTTTGTTTTTTTAATCTCTGGATATCATATCACATAAAGGTTGTTCTTTGCTATGTCCTCTACCCTGTTGTCATCTACCCTTTGTAAATAGTTCATTGTTCTAAAATTCCAAAGACATAGGCAATGCCAATTTTTCTCTTGAACCGAATTTCAATATTTCAGTACATTATGTTCATTTAAAGGTAATTATTAACTCCGCCACGAGATATGTTTTCAGTCGAGTAAGTTTGTGTGTGTTCAAAATATCTCAAAAAGAGTTGTACAGGTCTAAATGAAATTTACAAGGTTTAGGTATGACCCAAGGATCAGATGATTAAAATCATTGGTGATGATCCATAAACGGGTGTGGATTTGGCTACCATTAAAAGGCCAACCTATTTTCCTATACGGTAGGCAGATACAACAGATGTATGATGGAATATTTAATTGGTGCAATTACAGTAAATGTAAGAGTTTACTGTAATTGCACCAATTTTAATAATTGCCATTGTTTACTTTTTTGGAAACCAATTTTAAATATTTTTGGTGGTGGTGGAAAATTAGGAGCATATTTTGGGAGATTTATTTTATAGAAAGGGATTTGCTGTGGGCAGAGATATGCTTTCTACTGAGTGCTCCTTTTTCTTATAATACAGTAATATTCTACAAATGAGGCCTTATGCAGCATATGATGCAAATCAAGACAGGTAAGGCAATAAATAGGCCTACCTTTTTTTTTTCAAATCATGTATTTGTGATCAGACTTTAACTAGATTTGCTGAAATTATATTCATTGCACTTAATAGAATAAATAAATTAAGATCACTTACAATTTAAAACATTTATTCAACAGCACAAATTAATTCACTAGACAACATAAGTACACGAACAGACAGGGCCCAATGAATGAGTATGCACAAGTTTTGAGCATCTGTATCACTGCCCTGGGCTGAATGGTTGTTTTTACCTAAAAACAATGTCAACAGCTAGTTTACATAGGTAAGTATTTGCAAAATAGACAATGGCTATGTTTTCACACGTCAGCTAACGGTTTGCAGGATCCGGATCCTACTAACCGTTAGCTGCCGTGCATCTATACGAGAAGATCCCGATCCGGATACCAAGAATATGATGATTGAATCACTGGTCAATAAGAAAGTGGAAATTGTAAATGCATACGTGTTGATTGATTGTTGATTGTTGGTTGATGATAGAAACGCGCCCAACTTGCTAACCGAGAGTGCTTGCTAACCGTTAGCGGTATCCGGATACCGCTAACGGTTAGCGCTAACAGATCGGCCGTTCTCACACAGGTGCTAACAGTTAGCGCTAATGGTTAACTCCCGATCCGGATACTAGGTCTCTCGTGAGAACCAGGCTAATGTTGTACAGTGAAGGCTTTGGGTTTTGAATTTAAAGGGGCTGTGAACTTAATCTGACGCCATTATATTGCCCATGTCATTTGGCAAGGCCCTTTATGATCGTGTCTTCACCAATGTTTACTATATGAATGAAATGAAATGCGACACACCCAGTGGCAGACCCAAGGGCATTACTCTTTATATCTTTTCTTCCATTTTTTCCAGACATTCTTTAATAGGGAGTGTCTTCAAATATGGTTACAAAATAATATTATACTATTGTTTTTTATCTACAAAACATGTCAAGAAAAAACTATTTAAAATTCATATAATTTTTAATTGTAGTGTTTCTAGTGTGATAGATTGATCTTCACAATTCAATAATGATGATTATTACTAATAATTCTATCATGAATCGTCACAATATTTTATGTTTTCTTTACTTTAAATAAAAACAAAAATAAATGTATGAAGACATTTTAAAACAGATGTTCCTTAAAAATCAGTCTGTAAGATCTGAAGAATCGTCATTAAGTTAACTGAATAAATACTAATGTAGCTAGGTTCTTTTTCCACTCCTACAAGATTAATGAATGCTAAGCCTCTCTCGTCCAGCACAGCCTGTGACGCAGCACCTCTCGAACCCATCTTCGCAGCATTTTCTTCTGCTTCACCCTTCAGCAGATGGTTCCTCAAAATTAGGCCCAGGAATTGAACCACTGCTTGATGACTCTAAATATTTCTTTTCCTTCTCTAAGGCTTTCTTCAGTACTTGTGTTCTCTTTTTGTCTATAACTTCCATCTCTCGGATTTTCTGGGAAATAAAGGGATTATAAATTAGCAGATGTTTGGTTTACATATAATGATGTACAGAGCAATCAATTAAAAATCAAGTTCTATATTGCCTCAAAAACTAACAGAAAAACTTAGACCTCATGGACCCAAATGGAAATAAGTTTTACTTTCATTTAAAACTTTATTAGGTTATCCAGGTTCAATTAGTTCTTTGTATTTTTAATGCTTACATACTATTATCTTTTGGAACCGAACAAATCAAATCAACCAATGCTATTTTCGATTGAAATAATTGACCATTTTTTGCACTTTAGCAGTAAAGCATAGCTTCACCATCAAACTTTCTTCTCATGAATATTTATAATTATGGAAATAATTGACCATTTAAAGCATACTTTTCAGATTAAACTTTCTTCTCATGAATATTTATAATTATGCAGAAACAAATGTAATATCACTAAATAATTATTTAAATGAGCAAATAGAAAATCACACAGGTACACATATCAATGTAGACTCTGTTTTCATAAGGAGCTACCCCTCTCTGGAGAGGCTAATAATATTCAGAAATAATTCTACCTGTGATATTTCTGTTCCTATGATAGTTCTGTACTGCTTGCCTTTTCCCAAGCCCTCCATCTCTTCCAAAAAGTTTTGTCGTTCTTGTATTTCTTCTTGCACTGTAAAAATCAAGAGATTGTTAAAATACTATGCACAATATAATTATGGTTGGATGGATTTATTCGGTGTAAACACCAAGGATAACCCACGAAAGTCCTTCTGGTGGTGATTGGGCAGTACACCGGGAGACAATCCCCTTCTCTTTTCCGAATGGTGTACTGCATTCTTCAACATGCACACAGGCCATAATGCACATAGGACTAACCAACCAACCAACTGAACCGGGGACCCAAGAGATCTCAACATTTCAGCACGCACATAGTGGTTACCGCCAGTTTAACCGACTGACCTAAGCTGCTCTCTATGAAATGCTTTCCTCTTGCTTTATTTATGGCGATGATGACATTATGACATCATTATGACAATCTCGATGATGAAGATAATCTCGATAAAGGTGGTCATAACATAGATGACAGTGGTGGTGACATCAGTATTAAAAATGATGACGACAATGATAAGGATGATCAAAGATGTAATGATGATGATGTTAATGATGAAGACAATGATGATGATGATAACCACAAATATTGTGATACTGCCAAGCGTACTGCCTTTCAAATATTTTTTGTCAAGTTACTTACATTCATCAAATCTATCTACACTTGGCTTTGGTTCAGGAATTTTTAGAACTTCTTTCTTGCGTTTTTCTGTAATCTTTAAATCTTCTCCATATGCCATGAAGTTTTGCAGTCTTTGTTTTTCTTTATCAAGGTTTCCTTGACATCAGAAATTAAAATGAAAATTATTATCATTATGATCATAATACTTCATCTTTTAAAATCAAAATGTTCGCAGCAACAACAACAGTCACCATATCAACAGCAATATGACAAGAACAGCATAGCTTTGCAAAAATGATGTTATGCCATAAAATTGGATTAATTATTGTGTAATAATGTTGTAACAACATAATATTAGTGTGTATAACTAGTAAGTTGCGCACTTCTACCGTGCAGTAACTATACCCGCCAACTTTGTTGGTGTCTGATGTGAGACAAAAAAAGTATATAGCGCCCTCTATGTAAATATCACAAAATAGAGCGCCCTCTGTTATTTTTTTTATTGTAGTGGTGGAACTGCTACTGATTACAGTTGTCAGTCAGTATAGCTTCGTTAAAAGAAATTTAAATGGCCTGTATTCACATTTTAATGACAAATTCACCGTATTTTTATGAATTTAAGGGTATAATCGGCCTATACATTTTATCGTTTTGAAAATTTTTATGATGCGCGAGATAATACAACGTAGGCGTGAAATGTAAAAAATGGATGCTCATGCGCGAGATTCACACATTATGCGTTAGAGGTGGCAGGTGAACAGTATTATGAATCAACAGACAATATCTATACATACATCTTGAATGTATGAATGAGTTAGTCAGATTTCTAAAGTAAAACGCATTTCTGTAACTATGTCCTCAAATTTCTATAGTACCGGTAAATGACAAATTTCTGTAGTACATTACAATTTGCCTTGAGTGCAAGATACGTGTAGCTCAGAATTGCATATAGAGTATAATAACAGCTGTGGAATTTCAAACAAACTAAACAGGATGCAAATTTATGGGTCACTTTTCAATAATATTTATTAGTAATCTGAAGAGTCTGAGGGGTCTAGGTCCTTAGAGACAATGTAGTCACAGTCCTGATGGAAAAATCATTGTCCTGGATGTTGGACAATGTATAGACCCCATTTGTGGGGTCTAGACTAATGATAAATTTCCGTAATTGTCTTTGTCTTTTTCCGTTCAGTATCAACTATGGAAGTTCCGTAGAACATATACAAACCAATGTTAAGGCAGGAAATGTTTACTGGGCTCAAAAAGTAAATTATGTATGTCACACGAGAACAGCCGTCATCCACAAAATGAACAACATGAACAAGACAAACATATCTTACTGCTTGGGCCTGGCAAATATTTGGGTCTTTCGTAAGCCCCTGAATCTTCAATTTCATCTCTGGTTCGAATGCCCCCCTGGTATCCACTGATGTCCACCTTTACACTAGCTGGTACCGATTTCGTCACAGGCTGCCTCGGCTTGGCACTACTTGTTGGGTGGCATTTCAACGGAAGTTTGCTTCCATCTACAATACACAGGAAAATGATTTTTTTTAAGATATATATTCTTTGAGATCCTGTTGAAAATTTTCATTAATTAAAGACAAATGTTTTATTGCATGAATGAACTTACACAAAATAAACAGTACAGATTAATGGCTCACTTCAATAATCAATAAACCAGTCAGTGTATTTATGAAATGAAACAAAGTTAGAACATTTCCTTTTTTTTCAATTTTGTCTATTAGTTAATTGTAATTATTAGGTAACCAAGAAAGAATGCTGTTAGTTACTTACTTTTCAAAGTATTCTGAAGTTGGCGTTGTTGAAAAGAAGTTAATTTTGACTCTTGCATCATAACTGGGAATATGAAGAAATATATACATATGGCATCATTCCTTCCAATCTAATCAAATGTCCTAACTACCTAGTCCTTCCCACATTGACTGCAGTGCTAGGTCTCTTCTAGAAGGCCCTAGAGCCTAGCTAGGCCAGTCTACTGTCTGTAGTGTACGACAGGACTACTACCAGTACCAATAAAATAAAAAAGGTTATTTTATACGAACTACCTACGGCAGGCCCTAGGCCTAAGCCCGTAAGTAGGGCCTGCCTAGGTCCTAGCCTAGAGAGTCCCCGTGTCCTCCTCACTCGGCTCCTCCTCGACTATCCTTATCCTAGGCCTAGGCCCTAGCCTAGGCCTCTTAGTTTAGCCCTGTGGTGGTGGGTGAAGTGGTGGTAGGTAGCCTGAATGTAGCCTAGGCCTAGGTAGCTAGAAAAAAGAGGAGCCTAGCTAGACCAAGCTTGGTATTAATATGCAGAACCTAGCCTAGCAACTAATTTGTACGTTAAAATATACCCTTTAATAAGTCCTGCGTCTCTTTGGAGTAGGCAGGCGTACGGGAATCCCAAATTCCCCCTTCTTTTGAGACCGACCCCTTCTGACGAGACGCCATCTTGTATTATTGTTTATACCAACCGCCTCTTTATGGAATGGGTTGTATTACAATACATTTTATATCATAAATTAAATATTTTAACAATAATTTGGGTTTTAAAAATATTTAAATACAATATTGTAAATAAGATGTTTGGATTAATATTATTTTATTTATCTTATGTGTATTAATTTGTGTTGCTATAAAGTAAATAAATGAATGTCGTCGTCTGCTTCATCTTCTCCTTAGCAACGCGTTCTGGTTGGTGGATATTAATCATGTGAGTCGCGAGCGTAACCTGTATGGCGACACATTAACGTGTTCGGCCATGCGTGACTTTCACGGAGTAAATACGTACGGTACGACAACCTGTTTGCTGTTGGAAGGGTTTTTTATTGTTTTATTAGTAACTTTCGTAGGTTACCTTGAATTTTCAATTATTTGTGAACCTTAGTACCGTACAACATGTCTTACAGCGGTAATCAACCAGCTTACAACCCGAACCAAGTAAGTAGGATTGTATCGAGCTTACCGCCCCCTGGCCCAGTCCAGGCCTAGAAGTTGTAGGCCTAGGCTTAGGGCCTAAATCTTATTGGCCTAGCCTAGGTAGGCGTGGCCCTTCCTTAATTATGTAGGCCTAGGGCCATGCCCCTGTCTAGTTTGGTAGGGATAGGGGTCTAGGCTGAGGCCCTGTAGCTAAGGTAGGCTTCAACTAAGGTAGGCTTCAACTAGTTATTGCCCTTTTGACCTGTTTGTTACCAGATAGGCACAAAAAAAGGCAAAAAGGAGTAGGCCTATGTGTCGGAGCAGGGAGATGTAAAAAATAATATTTTCATCTCTGACGCCTATTGTCCAACATACCCATTTTGCATACTGCACGCTTGGCGCTCCATACAAATTACTGCGTATCAACTCGTGGCCACTTCAACCCTAATCCTGCAGAAGTGAAGTCGGGTATTTACTGTAGACCTCCTAGGCCTATATATAGCCTAGTAGGGCTAGACTGTAATAAGACTAGCCTAGTAAAGTCGTAGGCCTATTACTACTAGTACTAGAGCCGAATCACCACCTAGCCAGGCCTGTAAAATATGAATTCTAACAATGAACAACAATCCAAAAGACATGCTTCCTCATCTCATCAAGCTTGGCCTAGGCTTGGGCCCTTTTTGAATTTTCCTGAACAGCCCTTCGTTGTTACAGGTAGGTGTGCCCTTCTGTAACCATCACCCCCTCCTCGCTAAACTTTAACCCCCTCCCCACATACTAAATCACTACTGTATCACCTTGAAGGATAGAAATGCGACACATTAAACCCGAATAAGTCATTCAATAAATCATGTCCATCATTTTATACATGCAAGGGATGGTAGAGATCAAAAGAACCACCCACCTGATTCTTTTGTCAACAACAATTAAAAAACTCCTAAAAATGAAAATATAGCTTTGGAAAAGTTACTTAACATAACCACATTGTTATCAAATTTTCAGTATGTTACAGTTAAATTTGAATCAATGATTTGCTGACATTTTACTACAGAAATGTATGGGCTATGCGAAGAATTAGACACATTTAATAGACGAATATAAAAAATGTTTTGGTTGCAGAATGGTGTTGACATAATTAAACATTTTATATTATTTTTTTCTTGCAAGAGTTACAGAGCTCCCCCACCACAACAGGGCTACGGTGCTCCGCCACCCTACCAGACTCACGGTGCGCCCCCACCTCAACAAGGCTACGGTGCCCCACCACCTCAGCATGGTTACGGTGCACCGCCACAACATCAAGGCTATGGAGCACCTCCACCCTACCAGACTCATAATGTCCCTCCACATCAGCAAGGCTATGGTGGTGGAGTAGCTGGTAGACCAGGGGACCCTGGCTTGCCGCCCCCAGGGGCAAATGAAACTTTATGGTACTGGTTCAAGGTAAGATTTGATAAATTAAAGTTTTTGTATTCTGAAGTCAGGCACTCATTGCATCGACGGTCGATCGTTTTAAGGTTCTGACTGCCACCTACATTCAGTAGACATCGTCGCGTCGTCGTTGTCTATTGCTCATAGGGAGTGGAGCTGGAGTCCTCGTACAACGCAGCGAATACCCAGCTTAGTTAATGACCGGCTCTGGCAAAGCCAGCCGTTTGTAGCAAAAATTCAGAATTTAGTTTTTGGTGTAGGAAAAATTCAAAATTTAGTTTTTGGTGTTTCTCGATTCTGAATTCTTCTTAAAAACCGTGTTTAGTTGATAACAAAGTTAAGAACTTTTAATTCATTGGATAACAGCCATGTACAGTCAATTTTGAGAAAACAGTTTCCAAAGACTCAAAAACTAATAAGTTATTATTAAGATTTGTATTTTTAAAATAATTTTAATTTCAATATATATTTCAGTTATATTTCAAGAAAATGTTAAGAATTTTGTTTTAGGTGCATGTGGGAAATTAGAAGTTGCAACAAATGGTGGGTTTTGCCAGAACTGGTCAGAAATGATTCCGAAATTATCTGCGATAAAATTTGAAAAATTAAATTTAATATTTGTATTGCTTACAATTGTATTTACAATTGTATTTAAATATTTCAATCAAAATGATAAATTAATGGACATATAAGTAATACTGACCTGTGTTCTTTTACATACTGTAGACCCTTTATTAATGGGCTAAATTTCCAGTTAAATTTCTCTAAATCTTTTTTTTTCATATTTTAATACAGAGGATACATTTTTAACCATGGAGCCAGAATATCAAATTTTAATTGACAAAAATCATGTTACATGCCTAAATATGGTCATGATGACATCACATCATGACCATATATAGGCACATTTTGACTATATATGGGCATACAACAGTTTTTTGTTCAAGAAAATTTGCTCCACTTCTACCCTTGTACTCTATCTTTTCCGCAAGTTGGTTCTCTTTAAGTATGGCTTCATGAAATACAATTTTTTATGCATTTCACTTCACAAGGCTGTAGATAAAGACGGTAGCCATCAAATTACAGCCACTGAGCTGCAGAATGCCTTGATTAACGGCAACTGGTCAAGATTTAACTCGGAAACATGTCGTCTTATGATCGGCATGTTTGATAGAGATAAGTACGTAGAAAAATAGACTGCAGCCTGGCAATGTATTGTTATGCATGTAAAAAAAATCCTTCGCAAATATCCTGTGAATTTCCATTTTTTATCAATATTTATCAAACTGAAGGAGTGAATTTCTAACTGTCAGGTTATGTTCATACATGGCAGCTAACGGTTAGCAGGATACAGATTACAAATATACGCCCTTACCCGGGCGTTTTATACAAGAAATCCCCGATCCAGATTTTAAGAGAGATGACAGTGGGATCACTGGCCAACAAGAAACTGGAAATTGGAAATGCGTATATGTGATTGGCTAATGATAGAAGCCCAAGTTGCTAACCGTTAGCATATCCGGATCGGGAGCTAACCGTTAGCGCTAACCGATCGGCCGTCCTCACACAGGTGCTAACGATTACCTCCCGATCCGGACTCTAGTGTGAACCAACCTTAATAGAAATTGATTATCATCATTGTTTTTTTTTTATAATAAAAGTAAAGTTGTACTAAAAAAATATATCAATCAATTATCATCATGTTTTGAAAATGTTTAATATTTAATTGGCAACCATAATACATGGTGATTTATTACATAGTGCTGAGGTTTTCATCATATTTATGTATGATCGATATTGGCACTTTTTGCAAATTTCTGTCCACTTAGAAAAACATGCCTTAGATAGTTGATAGAAATGGAATTTCACTGCGCATTTACTAATTAAAGATAATTTGTAGTTTGTGATTGAGCTAAGGCAATTACTAATATGGCATGCATTAAGAATTTAGCATTTTAAAGAAATATGGAGAAAAATATGCTGAAGATCAATCTTTATTTAACGGAATTCATAGTTATTTACAGAGGCCTTCAAAGGTTGTGTCTTGAGACGAGGACAGCTCTTCGTAGGCCTGCTGCAAATCTGCAGTTGGCAACTGATGAGGTGTTCATATTCTAAGACTTGCTTTAAATTAATTTGCTTTAGATTTTCAATTTTGTAATCCTCCTTAATTAGGCTTTGCTTTTTATTTTATAATAGAGCTGTGCTAAAGGCTTGCCTACTACAGTACCTAAACTATAATTTTGTTTATACATTAAAGCAATCATATCAAAATAGAAACATGAAAACAGTGGGGATCAGTTTCGGTTTGAGGGTTGGTGAATCTGCCAACTGCAAAGTTATTACAGTACCATAGCCATGGAGGTGGTTTGACGCAGTGAAAATGGTTTGGTTTCCCATCCTCGAGGGGAGGAGATGGTTTCAATCATTTGCAAGTGTTCTTGAGCAAGGGACTTTGTCTAAATTGCTTCATTCTACCCAGGTGTATTAATTGCTGGGAGTACTGTAACCTGTGGTGGACCAGTGTCCCACCCACGGGGAGCATCACGCTCTCATCTGCTTCATACTGCTTGATAATAGGGTTAAGTTCCCGCCCATAATTTACCGTATCTAATAATTTACTCAGATTATTTAAATCATATAATAATGATTGATAATCATCATGTTTTGTGATTCATGTAACATACATCCAAAAATATATAGCACATTTATAATCGGAAGAAATTATCTGTTAGTGCTACAATGTTATTATCCTCGTCATTTGATCCATATTGGCTCTGTTTCCTGTGAGTGAAATCTTTATGTGTTGAAGTCTTGTAGCTTATAGAAAATAGTCTTGTTCTCTAAGCCTTTATTCACACTACAAATGTTTATGGCAACAATTAAAAATATTTGTTGCTATGAAATATACTATAATGTGGACAGAGATTTAGATAAAAAAAATGTTTGCATGCACCAGTTAATATTTGTCTTGGCTCTCATAAACTAACTACTGCTGCTAATGCTTTTTTAAGCTGCTTGCTTAACCATGTAGTGATTGCTGTTATTAAAGGCTGTGGATGTTGATAATAGTGGGACAATAACCATCAACGAACTCAAGCAGGCACTCATCAACGGGAATTGGTCCCACTTCAATGACGAGACGTGTCGCCTTATGATTGGCATGTTCGATGTGGATAAGTAAGACGATGAGTTTAATTGCTTTGGGGAACTAAGCTGGGGGTGTGCATTTTTGAGACTGTCGTACACTGATGTGTGGAATCGTTTCCATAGTGATCAAGACAATGAGTAACATTAATACACTGCTGTGTGGCATCGTTTTGCAATCTGCCCAAACTGCCACCGACAATGAGGTCAGCCGACTTGTGTTGCGTCTGACACAGAGAGCAAATAAATTCATCGGCCTCGTCCGACACTGACTGCCACCCAACAGCTTTCTGATATTTATTGTCAGCTAACACAGTGTGTGACAGGCTATTGATGACCCCTAGTTTTGACACTTGTACAGATTTAACGTAGGCCTACAGCAGAAAAAAAAAGTTGCTCACTAATCAGGCCTTTTAAGTGAGCTTGTGTCTGTAGCCTCCACAGCCTTCGATAACAGTCTGTTTATCTATTCAGTAATATTGCTGTACTGTTACTTAGGGGTCAGCAAATATTATGTGTTACTTTTAGCTACCCTGCCTAGCTGATATTAATTAAATTCTATATTTGTTATATTGATCATTTTTATCAACAGACACTAGGCATGTACTAAATTTACTTTTTAATATTAGTAATATTTTTTTATGATACAAAATCATATTACTTGTCCGACATAAAACAGAAAATTTACTTACATCTAATATGAACTTACATCTAAAATGATTTACAGCTTAAAGTACACTATATTGTAACCTTTAAAAAAAAATCCAATAAGATATATACAAACCTGGACAAAATTAAAGTTTCAAATATCTCGCCAAATATCATACAGTATCACTTAGTAGGTGTTTTGGTGGATATTAACATGAAAATTCAATTACTTTTTTATCAGAAATGGAACAATTGACTTTAATGAGTTCTCCGCTCTGTGGAAGTATATTCAAGAATGGAAACAGTGCTTTGATAGGTAAGCCGTGTGTTATTGTATGCTGGTCTCCCTTCTTTAGGCCCCTAAATAGGGGGTTTCTGTATTTTGGCCGAACCCCATTTTCAAACAAGTCACTGTACGTAGGCCTGGAAGAAAAATGTTTGTGCCTCCAACCATGAAAATTTTCTCAATAAAATTCCTCCAGCATCAAATGTTATCTGTACGCTAGCCCGACAGTTTATTTTTTAGAAATTTTTCCCCAAAAAAATGCCTTCAGGACATTCATAATGCCTCCCACCGCTGATCGCACGGTCACACACTTTTTCCAGTCCTGACTGTACGATACACCAAACCACCCCTATCCCCTTGTGTCATAACCAACAAATTATAAAAGTTGTCATTAAAGTGGTAGAATGCTTGCTACGTCCCAAGATGGGGGCTTTACCACCCGACCTCCACAAGAGCCCTCCCTTTGACCACTGGGTTCTTCCATTGACTGTGCCCAGGACCTCTGTCTGTCAAAGGAAATCCCTTCAAGGAATCCTGCTTTACAGGCCTGTTCACTTTCATTCCCCATTGCCACCTAATTCTACTCATCTCCATTCCCAGCACATCTTTATCTCCTCTCATCACTGTTTGCTATCTTTTTTCTAATTTTGTTTTTGTTTAATCATAGATTTGATAAGGACCGGTCTGGCAATATAGATGCTCAGGAACTTCATGATGCATTTGTTACATTTGGTTACAATTTGTAAGTATCTCAAAATCAACTTGATCTGAAAAAGCATTACTCTTTATCAATCAACTTTTCTTGGAAACAGTTCCATATATAATAATAAAACAAAACTATAAAGTCCAATCAACAAAAAACAAATTATAACAAAAAAGAAAAACAATTTATTTTATTAACTAAACAAAAATATGATTTTTTTTTTCATTATTATTATTGTTTTCAATGTTATTTTCATTATAATAATTACAGGTTTCCCTCCAATTATGGGACCGTGGTTTTCATGGTCTTTAGCAGCTTTGGTCTCTAATTACAATAATAAGGATAAAAGAAAGTGGTCTTTAATTGGAGGGGTCTTTACTTATAGGGAGACCTGTATTATTTCTTTATCTTATTGTTTCTATTATATTCATTATAATTGTTATTGACCAAAGATGTTGTAACTTTATTTAGGTCAATGAACTTTTGTCACCTGATCATGAGGAAGTTTGACCGAACCGAGGTGAACTCGATCAAATTTGATGACTTTATCCAGTGCTGCGTTATGTTGCATTCACTCACAGAATCATTCAAGCGGAAAGATGCAAATAGATCCGGCAATATTCGAATTCACTATGAAGAGGTATATACTATGGTTTCCACATTTAAGGCCAGATCAGACAGCACTGTGCAATGCAGGCCAACATGATTTGTTGTGGGGTCTGTGTGAGAGACGCAGACACGGTCTGCATCGGTCTACGTCGGAGTCAGTCGCGTCATAGAATGTTTATTATTCTCACAATGACCTAAAATCAGTCCCCAATGATAAATCACATTGGGCTGCGTCGTACAACCCTGTTTCAGTTGGCTTTAACAATAAACTAGGAAGTTATATTAATTTATTGTTTGAAGGTTTGCATGGCGAAGTAATAATATATATTAATGCTTGCGGTACACCACGTAGATAGTTCTGAAAAAAACTGTTATTGTTGGTTGAGAATATCTCGACGTTTCGATTGAGTTGCTTCAATCGTCTTCAGGATATTCTCCTGAAGACGATGGAAGAAACTCAATCAAAATCGTTGAGATATTCTCAACCAACAACAACAGTTCTTTTCAGAACTGTCTACGTGGTGTGCCACAAGCAATAATATATATTATATTAATTTAGTTATTCATTTTTAATTTCAAAAACATGTATCAATGTTTTAGCAATCTATAAAGTATATTTTAATAATACATATACCAGATTTTAACATACATACTCACCGTGAGTGATTTTAATTGCTTATAAAACTTGATCTGTCTTCTCTATTAACTTTTGAGTATATGCTACATCCATAATTGTTTTTTTTTTTCTGAACTATTTATGAAGGTTAGATAACAATACAGTATTTTTGTTCATTATACTTTGAGGTAGCTGCAATTTTGCTAACAAAATTTTTTTTCTGAACGATTTATGAAGGTTAGATAACAACACAGTATTTTTGTTCATTATACTTTGAGGTAGCTGCAATTTTGCTAACAAAAATTTGAAATATTATAGCAAAGTGGGCTGAAGTGGAGAGAGGCCATGTTCCCTAAATTGACATGTCGACAATTACACGAAGCCCCGCCCACAAAGTCACGAAAACCTTAGACAATGGTGGCTAGTCTTACTGAGTTGGCGAAGACTTTCTTTGCTTTCAACCTTCTTTAAGAAAGAGAATTCAGGGTAGGCGGTATGCAAATGAATCATATATTCAAAGTGTTAATCTATTTCACGGAAGATGGCAGGGAAATTGTTGTAAAAGCCTCTGGATTTCACTCCCAAAGGAAGAGGGAAAAGCCGCATTCAGTCAACCTTGTTGTCGGCAAGGGTCAAGTCACTAATGCGCACTGCTCGTGTAAATCTGGATATCTATAACAAGGCATAGACATCTAGGCCTAGGTTCATGTATGTTTCGCATTTAAACCAGCTGTCTAAGGAAATTAAAATTTCCAAGAAAAGTTTTTGATCACGTGACTAAATGACGCTCGCTGATTAGTCGGTTTATCTGTCAATCAAATCTCGTCGAGATGTTAATTGATGTAACATAATTGTCACCAGACACAAGAAACTTAAAGAATTAAATTAATTATGTATAATACAAAATGTCTGAATTATATATTATTGTTATTATCATTACTGATATATATAACATCTGTTTTCTCATAATTTATTTAACACAGCCATTAACGTTATTCCCTTTTCATTTCTATTGTTTTAGTTTTTAGAAATGGTCCTTGACACATCAGTAGTGTGAAGATTATGTGTTTTTTAATCGTCCGACAGATGGTTTGTAAATCTGTTTAACATGGGCGTGGCCTCAAGTGTCATTCAACTCTTTACTAAGCACCGACATGTTAAATACAGTGCACACTCCAAATCAAGACCCCTCTAATTCCAAGACACCTTCAAATTTGCATTGTTGACATTTACATTGTTGATAAGCGACAGAGAGTGGGTGTACAACTGCCATTCAGCTTGTTGCTAAAGCATTAAGGACATTTCCAGAGTTTTAATCAATCCAAAGTGTTTGATCAATTAAAACAGTGGCAGAAATAGGCACGTGTCCAACAAGCCTGCGTTTTGTCCCACAATCACGCATGCTCACGTATGCTTTCACACTGTCGTCTTGTGGGACCTTAGCGACAGTATCCAAGGGGCGGAGCTTAGCAAAACTTGTCAATTGGGTGGGTCACAACTGTCATTCACATTGTTGCTAAGCAACAAAAATGGCCATAAACAAAGTAACCAGAAAATTACTTCCATTACTGTTTTTGGATTGGAGCTGTGGCTTGGTGGTTAAGGTGCTTGTCTTCTTATATCAGGGTCTTGGGTTCAAATCCTGTTACACCAGGATTTTTCTTGAAATTTAAAAATACCTCAACTAAGCAAGTAAAATATTAGTTATAGTAGTAAATTAATAACTGAGTGAACATTGAGTAATTGTATTTGTCTTTATTCCAGTCTCCACCATTTTATTTGTCTGTATTCCAGTCCTTACCTTTCTACCGTGAATTTCAAAATGTGGTTTGACAGCATTTACACTGAAATTGCCTTATAAACTTTTTCTCTTACAAAACAGTTGATTTTAATATTTTAATGTGTATGTATATATTAAGTTTTTTTTTAAATCAAACACTATTATTGCAGTTTAGTAAGGTATGTAGGCCTGTAGGCTTATAGAAATAGTAATGATAATCATAATATACAGTATGTATGTAATTTAAAAGCAAATATTTTGATACAAGAAACAAGGGTATAATATATAATCATGAAACTATGCTATTTCATATGGTTTTTATTTATATAAATTGGTATGTATTCTGAAATTAGTACACATTTTTGCCCATGTGGTAGGTCTATAGAACATAACTAATATGAAACATACTTTAGAGTGGAGCTTGGAAACAAAATACATGA
Source organism: Anneissia japonica (assembly GCF_011630105.1). Taxonomy (NCBI): domain Eukaryota; kingdom Metazoa; phylum Echinodermata; class Crinoidea; order Comatulida; family Comatulidae; genus Anneissia; species Anneissia japonica. The sequence continues at coordinate 499,408 of NW_022747780.1, read as the reverse complement.
TTGGTGCATTGTTCATTCAAGAAACACACTTTTTCTATCATTTAACAGTAATTGTAAATTATAGAATTGTTTTATATGTAGATTATGGATAAACATATTAATTATATATCAAGGGGTTTTATATTAGAAATTATGTTTACATCATTAATATGTAGAAAAATAGCACATTATTATACAGCATAATTGTATTGTAGGTGCACTATGGGCAACTTTGTAAAATCATGGAGATTAAATACAACTTTTTTTCTAGTATATGATGTATCTTATTTATATTATTATAGTTACAAAATTTACAACTACTGTATGGATTATTGGCCCGATTATTGGTCAGGGTGGTATCAATGGTGATAATGATACTAATTAATAATGTTGATGATAATGTCAACATATAAGCGTTGCCTGCAAAACACTGCTTCGTCATACCTCCAGGACTTAATTCCGCTTAGCATCAACTCGGTCCAATATTTTACCATGCCTAAAAATCCAGCCTATCAAATTTCTTGAGCCACTGCTTAGGAATAGACTTCATCGTGAAGTTTTGGGAGCCACTATTTTAATTTTGCATATTTCAATAATCCAATTTACATGTAGTGTTTGAGCTGTGGAGTATCTAGGGAGTGCGCGGGGGGTGTACATCCCAAAAAATTACTCACGCCTCTCCCCCAGTCCCCCTCCCCAGAAATCACGGTCAAGTAGTTAAAAATCACCTTATTTTGCAAATTAGCGCCCCTCAACTGATCATCGAGCTCCCCTACTTCACCTTCGCGCCCCCCCCCCAATCAGCCCCCATGCACCCCCTAAATACGCCACTGTATGAGGCCTTACGAATTAATTTCCTTGTACAGTACATACCTTGCCATATGTCAGTTATTGGCTTTGATAAGAATTAAGAATGATGGTTACACTATGTCAGTGATAAAGATCGATAAGAATGATGATGATGACAATGTTACTATTGATTATAATGATAATGATGATGTAAATGATGATATATATATATTTATATATATATATATATATATATATCGTAAAGCCTCGAATAGAAGACCAATGTGCTTATTCTCGAGCAGAAGCCCATCTCGAATTAAAAAGGCCCCACTTGAGTTTGCAAATGTAGCCCCGAAAAGAAGCCTAGGGCTTCTATTCAAGATAGCATTGACTCGAAGTAGTGCAGTACATACACTGTACATGAATTTCAAGGAAACAAAAAAAAATTTAAAATGTGCTTCGTTTAAACAGCAGTTTAGGTGATTTAATGTCGGCGAATGCACTACATGATACAGATTGATGTTACAGTGGCCTTTATCGTTTTATAGTAGTAATTACAAAAATTTACAGCATTCGTTTAAAAAAAATCCCCCTTTTGCAAAAAAAAAAAAAAAAGCCCATCCGAAGTTCAAAAATTTTTATACAGACGACTGAGCTTTGGGGCTTTTTTCATGCATTAAATGGAGAAGATTTCGTTATAATCGGTGGCGATGACGATGTTGAAGTCACCGTCTGCGGCGACGGACATGACGATAATGATAATATTATAGTTGTTTTTATGTAGTTCAAACATGAGACGATCGCTAGTGTTGTCACAATGATGGTGAACCCGGAACCGTGACGAATTGTGTTCGCAATATTTACCGATATCAAATGTCAGAAGTTTAGGCTAAATTAAAGCAATTATTTTTACGATCCGTTGGTACACAATTTATAATTAAAGATTAAAATTTGCGAAGAACAGCTGACGTCGTAGTTGCGTGCATTTGATTATAATATATGAGTTAAATATACAGTAGTTGTGTCAGTATTTAGAAGCCCAAAACTTTAATTTGGTTCCATTTAGGCCTAATCAAAAGTGTCCAATACAATTACAGGTACCAGTCAGACAATCATCAAACCTATTACACCGCCCTCTAAAATTATCCTTAAATCATTGTAATTTATTTATTTTTATATAACGTGTGATCGAAACAATGTAATATTAAATAAAACTAACGTGCGTTTACGGTATTACCAAACTATCGTACATGTACACATCCAATGACCAGGGTATGTTTTTTTAAGCGCATCAACAGAGGCGTTCATATTTTGCGGTAAATTGATAGGAAAGGCCATAATTAGGTTGTCATGATCAGTACATTAATTCTTTAATTGCAACAGATGTACTGTAATGCTTACTGTAATATGATTTTATTTTCCTTATATATTCGAATTCTCTGTAAATTCTAATATAGCCCTTTACTTAATTATTTAAGTTTGTAGTGGAGAAATACAGTATTTTATTTTGTAGTTTAGGGTGTCTTCTAACTATGGAAGTAATGTCACTGCTTTGTTATTGTATGAGTAGGGGTGGGACTGGGGCCCAGGGACTCGCCCCTTTAGAGCATCATCGTTACCGTACGCCACACGGTCCGGCGCACCAATAGTATCGTGGTCGCATCGCGGATGAGATCGCGTTGGCTTTTGACTCAGACGTACTACCGGCTTTTTGATATAATTATATGCCATCTTCTTCCAAATTCCTCAAAACATCGAGTAAAACGAATTGCTCATGTTGAGAATCACACATATTATTAATCAAAATTCCAAGTGGCAAATATTTCATAGGAGAAAAAACATGCAGATTGATCACAAACGAACAGAATGTTGTTTACTGTAGTTTTTTGTAATGTCTTCTATAAAATATGAAAAACACCCTATAGTAAACGAATAGAATATTTACTGCAGTTTTTTTGGGTTTTTTTTAGTATCTATCTATAAAATATGAAGAAAAAAATTATACCGGTATGTCGCCTAATTATTTATAGAGAAGATGACGGTTGCAGACGGCGTGGTTGATCAAATGTCTAAGTTAAATTCCCAATACAGTAGTTATGTCTTTCTACATCGCCTACTACGAACTTCTGTTTCAATTACTTCACATACATTGGTCATCAATGCTGCTAGCTCTCGTTTACACATTATTTTAGAGCAATGCAACATTGTGTCGGCAAAGTATATTGTTATATGATTTCCGGTTTCTTTGATGTCGCGTACAATTTCTATGTTTTTATGCATCTTCATGTCTTTTTACAATTTCCGTTCTTTGAAGTTTTTTCCCCGTTTTAGATATTTCCATTAATATCTATATACAGGCCTATAGACAATTTTATTTTTTTAACGCTAATAATACTAGATAACATTTTCCTTGGTAATAAGTGGAGTTTGTAAGGAGATGTGTGTATCTGAATTCCGTAATAATCACAAACGCAAATTAGCCTTGTGTTTGCCTCTTTTTTTTTTGATGTAATACCATTTCACTCAATAAAAAAATGTTTCTTTTTAACTCACGATGCAATGCATGGTTTCCATTACACGCCACCTATGCTCACAGTTACTATAGCGAATTAAAGACTTAACTCAGCTCTGTGCGGTTATAAAGTCCAACGCGCTATTCAAGCTCAGAGATTGTCGCTACATCGTGCTGGTAAGAAGTTCGTCATTCTGTTGAACTGGTGCGCGTTTTGCTCACGGCGTACAGCACTGCAAATGAATCTAAAAAAGAAGGTTTCATAAACAATCATGCATTGATCAACACTCCTTCACTGGATGTTTGTGCGACACATGTTGTTTTCTATAACTCAAGGTGTACGGATTTACACATGATTTTGATGTTTTAGTTGAATTACGTAGTTATTATTCGGCATTCGCATCATTTCAGTGCAGCTCTACTCTGGAATTAAAGAAAGCCGGTAATTCGGTGGTAAGTCTGGATAAACGATTTAGAAAAGTTAATCATTACTGTGTTTAGCGGATTGTGCAGAGATCAATCGCTATAGACGAAATTTGTTATAGATTGTGTAGTTTTGTAGATACAGCTGGTATCAAAGAATTATCAATGGAGTTCTGTTAAATTTAACGCAGCAATATTGAACTAGCTTTTTTCCATGCTATTCATTATTGCATTGCACTGTGCGGGCATTAGGCCTATCACCCGAGGCTTGCAATGCAATGCAATCCGAAACTGCGATCCCTCTGCGCCCCCTTTTTGAAAACAAATGTCATATATTGATCTGCCCGATGGGTAGTGATTAAAAAAATACATTGTGTTTTAGCCAACCTGATAAAATTCGAAAACGTTATGAATGTTTTGGTTAGGTTGACGTCAGAAAATAACGGAAACGACGTTGCAGCGAAGTTACCACTATTTAGCAGAAATTACCTTGGGTCTGCGTTGTATGTGGTTCCACAAAAATCGATTTTACTAGCAAACTCTAACATCATTAGAACGTTATTTTAACTTGAAATTGTTAGCTGAGGAAAACGTTGATAGGCCTACACCTGAACTAAAAAAAAAAACACGTGTTGAAATTAAGATGTAACTTGTCCAACACCTGTTTCTTAATGAACGGTTAGTTTTTCATTTGTTAATTATACTTACCTAGCCTTATCTAAATTAACCTGTGGCTGGGTAAACCATGCGCAATTTCATTCCGATTTTTGAATGAAAAATACAGGCCTACATAGTGAGCTAAACGGCCCATGATAAAACAAAATATAAAACCGGTATATGTTGAGATGTTTTAATAATATATCGCGTATACCTGTGTTTCATGAAAATAATAGAAAGTTATTTTTGAACGATTTCTTCTAAAGTAAAACAAGTAGGCCATATATATGCTTTTTTTTTTTTTTTTTTTTTTTTTTGGTGTAAACAGTTTCGCAAACTACCAGTTAGCATCGTCAGTTCGATTGTGGCAAAAAAAAGTAAGCATACTGCGGGTTATACTTAAACGAAAATTCAAAATTAACTTAAAACCGATTAAATGTTATTAACATCGAGATGTATAGTGTGAGGGGGCGTATCATCGTATCGAATGATTGAAAAACAAACGTATGATAAACACTATCAAATTAAAACGGTTTGATTTTGATCATTAATTATGTATGAAAATGATAATAGAGAATATACTCGTTTTGAATTTTAAAATATACTTACGCAATTTGGAAACGATCCCTGCGGGAAGAAACGATGCTGGGCACAACTAGATCAACACATCGTTGAAAACAATCCGCAAACGTATCCGTTCCCTAGGGGTATCTTCTATTTGTCTCGTGTTACATAATATCAATATGTCGTTGATTACACCAGGTACCGTACTGTGAAATAGCCAATTCGTAATAATCGGTCTTGGACACGTGACTATCTTGTTTTGTTTTTTTGGGTTTTTTTCTTCTTCTTTTAGCCTGCCACTTCCAGGTCGCTAACAGTTATCTCTAAATGTCGTTTTATACTATATATCCTTTTCATCCAACTGTGATTAACTCGTAAATTACAACAACCTGAATAAATCGAGTGCTACTATATAAAAGCCTAGCGCACGCTGCATGCAAGCCGACGAATTCGTTCGCGCTTTCCGAGCGTTTATCAGGCGGCACAGCGCTAGTCCTTAGTCCGATTGCCGCCATATAGCGGATTGTGGTTGAAAACGTTGCGTCGTGGATATTGAATTCGATATTGCTTTGGTCTGTCGACACCGATACAGTGTACGAATACTTTCCGTCGTCGCGTTTCGTTCTCATTTAATCGGAAATTGCGTTGCGCTATTGACGCCAAAACAGTGTGCGTTAACGTTCCGTCGTGTCGCAGTCTGATTGAGTCCAAAATCACGTTGCGCTATTGGCGCCGACATAGTGCCGACACCCCGTAACTGCAATGAAAACGCTGTAGCAACTAAGTAGCGATTTTATGGAAACCACGCTTTACTACGAAAATCCTTATTCATCACCTGCTGGCAATTTTTTTTTTTTTAGTCTGTGCTTGAATTTGATAAATTATTTGATTTTTTTTTTTTATTTAGCAATTCTCGATTTCACAACGGCGTGTTTTATAAAGTAGGCCTATTTTGTAATTTATTATCGATATGCTTAGCTAGCTTTTTGTTGGAGTATTTGTGCATAAATAATTCTCTTCTTTGGAAGCTTAATGTGACCGTCCGGGTTTCCAAAATAATAATCTTGTCGTCTTTCAGCGATAAACTTGGAATTCCGTCTTTTTAAGATACCGTACACTATTTCGGAAATCCATCTTTCCGAGATAATTATCTTGGAAATCACTTCCGTACTCTTCAATTCAAGGTAATTTTCAGAATTTCCGATGAAAATGTCATTTAAAAGTACTATTAGCAAGTATTAACTTAGTGATAAAGACTATTATACGTTTATTTTAACAGTTTTCAATTAGAAAACGAAGAGATTAATTTTATTGTAAAATTTGCAACGGAAAGGGAGGGGCCGGGCATATGAACAAGGCCTATATCTGCGCAGCAATTTCAAAACTGCGCGCAAATCCAAACAAATTGTGCAAAATTAGTGTATATATATCATAATTATATTTATGTAACATAATTGTGACAAGTGCCATGTAGATGATTTGTGGGATGCATGAACTTTAAAAAAAGAACTCGGATATTACGATTTAATTTTCATAATTTCTTCCTATCCTATGTTCCTTTCTGAGCACTGTTATTATTTATCTGTTTGTAGGCCTATATATAATATTAGGATATATGCTATATATGCATCAGTTTGTAGAGTTAGGCCTCTCAACTTCAGTTTGATTCTAACCTATATTTCTACGAAAAAGATAAATGTTCCCGTATTCATGTATGCACATCCAGGCCTGAAGATAACGGACCCCGTGAGGCAACTAACCACAGAAGTCCCTTCCTAATTTCACGCCACGGTTATTCTGATATTAATCAAGAAAAACTATTAACGTCCGCTCCTGTATTATATATACAAGGCCTCGCGAATATTTATGTAACATAATTGTGACACGTGCCAAGTAGATGATTTGTGAGATGCATTAAAAGAGGACTTTAAAAAAAAAGAACTCGGAATAATTACGATCGAATTCTATCGCAATTTTCATTTTTTTTTTATCGGTGAACGTGTTAGGTTTACCACTTTACATAGTCATTGAGTCTCTGTACACAGAAGGAACTTTTCGTTGAAGGGCTATGCTTGTTACAATTGTAACTTCATATGTTCCTATTTGAGCACTGCTATCATTTATCTATTTGTTTACGGGGCTGCGCTGCAAGCCTATTCAATATCAATTATTATTTATATTATGAAATAATATTTTATAAAATTATTAACATTAACATTAAATATTATTATTGTTATATAAATGTATTAATGATTAAAAGAAGATTCTTTAGAGGTTTTGAATTCCTTCTTGACAATTTAAAAATATCTAAAATCATTATTATAACGAAACTATTGGAAAAATATGTTATGCTATTCAACAACCAGCCGTAAGCCATTGCTTGAATGGAACCCTACGTTGTAGTCTCTAGGATGATTTGGACATTTACGTTCAATGCTGTTTTGTCATGTTGTAATTTATACATATATGTATAAAAAACTTTCCCAAAACAGTACCGTATCAGGCGTGACGAACCGGCGCCATAATGATGCCTGCCGAGTCCCTAACGAACTTGGGTGCTCTTCTCCACAATGTCACGGATTTTAGACACTACTTCTAGTGGTAAATTCACAGCTTATACATATTCATGACAAGCTTATAAATATTTCATGTTCGACATTGCTTTATCCTGATTAACTTTGTCGGTGGCTGCCCAGGCTTCGAATATTAATAAAACATCGTTTAAGTGATTGCTATCGTATTTAAATTTAGCAGACGAATTAGTTAACGCGTGAACGTAATTTACTTATTATGGTGACACGGTTAAAGTAGCCGTCACGTCCTATTCGTTTGATAGGTGCCCGTATACCTGATCTACAACTAGGTTCACCACGTACGGTACTAGAGACGTTCTCTTTTTATCTTGTGAAAAGTTGAGCTGCGTTTGGTCAAGATCCAATGCGCATGCTTGGTCTCTGTCTCACATTATGATTGTGGTGATTGGTTGTAGTAAGCGCTGTTGCTTAATAGTAACGCGTCCTGAATTACTAGTGCAACAAGCTTAACGCTATGCAAACGGACGAAAGCTACGTTTACACCAATCTCGGACTCTGGGCCGGAATCTTGGCTTGTGTTAAAGTACATACGTGCGTGATCAATGATTATGGATACGTTATACTTTCACCTGTTTTATAATTCTCTGGTGAAATTGTTTATAATATTTTACTATAGCGTTGGCGATGTTGGATTTGAATTTCCGCCTATCTTTAAACCCTGCACATACGATTCCATGGAACTGAACGTGGCGAGGCGCGACTCACTCAGATTAGTTGTCCCCAGCAATCAGACGGCGTCGTCAAGGGGTCACAGAGTGCAGAGATGGATTCATCGGCCGATGATCTTACGACCGTTGGCCGACACAAAGAGAGCTCCGTCTGGGGCCCACACTTTGTCGGTTGACGAATTCGTCTGCGCTCTGTGTGAGCACTTCCCCGTTTAATGACAAATACGATACCCGTCGCGGGCTGTCTGGGCAGAATATCGTCACGTCGCGATCTCATATAGAATTGCGTCTGCTGCTTGAGCAGTGATACATTGCGTAAGCCGACGAATTCGGCCACGATTTTGTTCCGCTTGATTGCTCGACTCGCTCTATTACTATTTTGTGTTATTTTGAAAACGATCTATCGCGTGCGCTTTGTAGCGTTGCAGAATAATGGTCGGCCGAAGCAGTGTGCATTTCAATATCTTGTGATGAAGCGAAGAAGGAGCGGTTTATTATGTTAATTTTTTTTAGATGTAGGGATATATAGTAGGCTATAAATGCTCAAAACAGTGCTTGAATAGGATGTTATAATCGTATCAAGCAAAGCCCTTCCAACGTTTTGTTGAATGGCTATGCTTGATACGATTATAACATCTTGTTCCTATTCAAGTATCCCATGTTTATATTGTGTTTACGGTGCTACGCAGGTAACATAATTTAAATATATATACATAGGCCTATATAAAGTCTGTCTCTTATACACATCTAGATGTGTATAAGAGACAGATATATATATATATATATACTCGATGCCGTACAGCGAGCATTTTAGCAGTTATGCTGATCACGCATTAAATCAATCACATCTCGCGAGCTGAATTTCATTATTGCCTTCTACATTGCACTTGCTTCAATATCCAGTAATATCCCAACAGATTACATGCTTGTATCTCTTATAGCTATAAAATATATATATTATAATTATTCGATATAGCTTACAACAGGTTAGAGAAGCCAGACACTGATGTGGAGAACGTTAATGCAATGTAGTAAGACTTGAGCGCAACTGAAGCCTCAATGCGCCGAAAGCCGGGAATTCACTGCGTCGCCGACGGATCCACCTCCGCTCTCCCTGTGTGCGCTCCGCGCTCGACGACCCGACGGCGCCTGTTGATTGTCGATGGCAGTCTCAATAGATCGCCAAGTCTCAATACACCTAAAGTCGGGCACTCACTGCGTGGTACGACAGTCGTACGAGTCGCCCGATGATTCCAACTCCTGTACATGTGTGCGCTCGACGACTCGACACCGTCTCTTGATTGTCGGTGGGAGTCTCAATGGATCGTCATTATAAACTATCCGTTGTGCGCGCGTCGTGGCGTTGCGTTCCTCATAGAATCGCGTCGGCCGACGACCGTCGGGCTCAGTGGGTGCCCGGCTTAAAGGGAAAATAAAGTTGTGATGAGAAGAGATCGAAAATAAAATAAGAAATTTCTAAAAATGTTAAAGCCAGACTCAGAAGGAAAAAAAGGTCGATATGTTGTATAATTGATTTTTCTCGACACAGAAGAAGTTGACGGATTTTTTTTTTTATTATTTATAAGTAGACCTACCCCATCTGCCACCAGATTCAGTCCTTACTTTAGGCAAAACTAAATAACCTGCAGACAAGATCTGTGGCGTGAAGTTTATAGGGAAGATTGGGAATTATTTAGCCTACCTAATGGCGTATCTGCATAAAGGCAAACAGCTACGCTCAAGATAGTCATAATTACTTCATATCACCACATTTTGCCAGAGCACCCACCGCTTCACATTATCAAACCACTTAAATTAGCCTTCGCCCCCATGTTAGGATAACGCCGCTGGATATTATTATACCTCGAATCGATTAAAATTTATATTATAGCAGGTTGTTTTTTTAGAGTCCATGATAAAAAATATTTATCTTTAAAAATATTTCGCCCCCATGTTAATATTCTTTGATAACGCCACTGGCTGTTATTACCAAGAATCGATTACTCTTTATGTATTTCGCTGGTTGTTTTTTAGAACCCAGTGTAAAAGACTTTTTTTCCTTTAAAATATTTCGGTCATTGAACCTTTCAAAAGAAAATCGACAAATTATATTTTTACGAGTGTGAACTTAAAGCTTATGTAATCGCCGTAAGGCAATAAAATCCAAATTGAGGAAATCGTTAAACCAAGAGTGACATTCTACGACGGCACTTTTTAAAATTGAGATCCATCGAGCACGACAAACTGTTATTAATAAACCTCTGGCATTTAAAAATCTATTTTACTTGCAAATTCAAGCTGTTTGTGTTTGCAAGTCAAAGAACTAGTTATTGGTAAATGAACTTAATGTCGACCACTTGTTTTGTCGCAGAGGTTTGCTGTTTTTCCATGTAACGATAACCAATTGTATATAAAAAGCCATTCTATATAGTTTTGGTTACTGGATATTGGATAAACATTGAGCTTATTTGCGGCGTTTCAGTGCAATTTCGTTCTGTAAAATCTCGTTAGAATTGCTGTTTTTGTTCTTTTGAATGTTATCTCATTTGTCCACTAACTTACTACACAAACTTTGAACTGGTTCTCAAACAGATTTTTTGTTCAATGACGACTGCGGTCTGCACAAAGAAAGGCGCTATATAAATATATGAAAATAATTGACTGAATCTTGCACTTTAAACAAACATAATTTTATCTATCAAGGTAGTTTTATGCATATTCTTTTGTTATTGCCGTTGGTACAGGTTTACTGTATTTTATGAACATATAAGTCTTTTGTATTTACAAACGAGTCTTTACATATTCATATCTGTAGCGATGAACCGTACGCGATAAAAATCCGTCTTCATGTTTTCGTGTGATGCTTCAGAGGGCGCTACTAAATTCCTGAGATCATTTCACTCCATGAGTTGAAAGATTCTACAAAGAAAGACGCTATATAAATATATGAATACGAATGACGGAATTTTGGACACTTAAACAAACATAATTTTATCTATCGCGGTAGTTTTATGTATATTCTTTTGTTATAGTCGTTGGTACAGGTTTACTTTATTTTATGAATATATTAAGTCTTTTGTATGTGTCGAATTAATTATTTACAAACGAGTCTGTTTATTTATTCATAATATCTGTAAAAATAAAAATCCGTCTTCAGTTTATTGTGATGCTTCGGAGGGCGCTATTAAATTCCAGATACCACGAGATCATTTCTCTTCATGGAGTTGAAATAAGCATAATAGCTCTATGTTTCTCTCTCAAAGGCGCAATAATAATATTGTTAACAGTGGTGCATAACAACTAAAGCAGCCTGTCTATAATACCAAATGAGTTAAATTTTAAGGAAAAAATGCATAACTATAAGACATAATATTAGTCCAGAGGGCGCTATTTATACTTCTCGGGCAGAGAGCCAACTAGAAATATAGGCCTAGGCATATTGGCTCTGTTCTCGGTCACGCCCTAAAATATTATTACATGATTCAAGGTTTCTATTTAATCTGTGGAGAATTCATTGATTTGAATACAATACGCTCAGACAAAAGGCTGCGGAGCACTTCATTTCGTTAAGTGATTTTGGTGCAGACGATTGTGTCGGTATCAAATTAATCTTGAAACACTTCCATTATTTAAGGTTATCGCGGGAACTTATCTGCCACTGTCTTGAGCTAAAAGGATTGCCAAGCTGTAAATGACAGCCATCTGTCATTAAGTATCGTTGAAATTTCTGTTCAAAATTATGAGTGTCACAGCAGATAAATGAAGTAAATTTCTGATTGGTTTAACGCAACAGCCAATGTCATCGATTATTGTTATTATACAATGGAAATGAAGAAATGGAAGCTGAGTCGCGACAAGTGGCACGAGAGCTAACCTTCAAATAAAGATTGTTCTATTGATGAGGATTTCTATACCGTAGGCCTACGTTTTCTCCTGCATACTTAATTCGTCTATAAAAAAAAACAATCATAAACGCCATTTTCGATGTCAAAATAAGATATGTCACTGGCATCTCCATTCCAGTCGCTGAAATTTAATACAGTCGATAATTTCGTTTTTTCCTATTATTCCCTGGTCTTCCAAAGTTATGAAGTTACCTTAAAATCCAGAAGATCGTGTGGCAATGATTTCACTTTAAAATTCTTCTAATGCTTTTTATTCACTCTAGTATAATGATATCAAATTGTATATTGTTATAAATGGAGCTGAATCCTTAGTGTTTCCCTGAGCTCAATGTCATAATGATGGCTATGATTTTTGGGCTACTTTTAATTATTTTGATGTTGCTTTGACCTCAGAACAATGTGGTGTCTTGTAAACTTTAAACTCAAAAAATATTTTTAAATTTTGCTTGGCTAGGATGATATTGTGTTTAACTTCTGAAATCTTTTGGGTTGCTGGACGCTCGCGTATTCCTGGCACTATTCTGATTGGTCAGTTGTTAAGTTTGATTGACTTTCGGGAAAGGTCCATTGTCTGAATACCAACCTCAGGTAGTTAATCTTTTCAATAATAATTAGTCTTTCAGAAAGAAGTGAAACCAGAAAAAAAAAACAACAATTACTAAAAGAGCATCGGCGCTTAGTTATATTAGCGAAGTTAACAAATTATCGACCTACTAACGGTGTTAACAGATGTCTATGTGAACGTTTATGCTGATTTAATTTGTCTATGTGAATTAATGAACGACTTGCTAAAATACTGACAACACAAACTGGCACGTTCTGCGAAAATAATGTCTCGTTTCCCACCGATTGCGTTGTTCCAGAAACGTGCGTCGTTACGGCTTCTGCCTTGCCTAGATAGCTTTACTTTCATCGATCAAAAAATTACCCGCATCGAATCATCTTCAGCTGCCCTTTTATCACGATTCCAGATGATAAGAATAGCGGCAGTATGCAATTAGTAAAATAATTATAATCTTAATGAGTTAAATCTACACTTAAGTGGCTCACTTGAAAATGATGGCTTTAATCAAAACGATAGCTAAATACGTTAATGCATAATGTATTTTTTGACACATTGAAAAACTGGGACTGTTATGATTAGATGATGGTAATTGGTCCTATCTTTGAACGTTTCTATGAGGGAAAAGCGGTGCAGATTTCCTCGAGGGCTGCAGCCAACTGAGTAATGCATGCGGAACGTGTACCACAGCGTATACACTCCTGTAAACCGCCAAAATTAATAAACTTTCAAATATTACTCTTTGATAACTACCGTCTAACTGAATATATAAACATTACGTTAGAAAAATCTAGGTACGATCACACACCTCATTACAGCCTATTGATATTTTAATTTTTAATAATGTAAGACTACGGTTTCAGGCTTTGGCTACTTGTTAGTCAATTTGATTAAATAGAGTATACCTGAATGTGATATTTTGAGCTTCATCATCGTGCTCTACACTGTCCCAGTAGGTCTACTTAGTATTTATTGTGAAAAGAGCAACCTATTTTTGATTTTACCTAATATGAAATGAGATAAATTTCATTGTCCAATGTGACACTTACAATTTAGGGTTTTTGGTAGTAAAAAGTCAATTATTAAAGTTATGCAGTATAAAATACACTTTAAAGACAGAATAGGCCTATAAATAAATATCAAGCAATCACTAGATATACATGTGTATATGTCGGGAGCACCCTGTTACATGATAAGCAAAAAGCAATGTATTTTCAATACCATCATATAATATATATAAATCATCAATCAAGAATTTTTTACAACTGCCTTTCATCCATTTCGATCCAACCAGTGGCGGCGCCAGGATTTCTCCGACGGGGGTTGCCAAGGTGCCCGACCGGTTGGGGAGGGGGGTGCTGATGTCCCAGACAAGAAAAAAGTGGGCGTGGTCGAGCGTCCCTAAAAAATATAACAATTTAGGGGGTTCAAATGCTTATTTAATCGATTTTAGAGTGATTTTTTTTTCTTACCGACGAATTGTGGTTTTTCTCCCCGACGGGTGGGGGGGGGGTTGGCCGTAGTAAATTAGTATCTTTTTCTAGTTGATGTCAAGCATGGCCTTCCTCTTTTAAGTTGACCATGTGCAGGTTGCCAGAACAATATCCTGGATGATATCTTCTGTAACAATAACATGAGAATTTTAGTAATCTGCGTTTTGTAAGTGTTTAAGTAATTGGTGGTATATCGATAGTTGCTCATTAGTAACAAGTTCTTCAAAATTAATATTGAGAATGTGTTTTAGCAGTCGTGTGTAGCAACCACATAGACTATGGTTAAGTTTCTGAGACTCCTCTAATTCGAGACCAATTTAAAAAAAACCAAATTACAATCTTCTTCAATCAAAGTTAACCCCCTAATTGGAGGCCAAACACCGAAACCAAGCCGACTTTTTCAGGTCTCAAAGTTGGGTCTCAAAGTTGTAAATGATAAAATAATGAAACACCCGTTAATATACCGAGATGGTAATTCGCCTTGAGTATGCAACTTGTTTATAATGAGGAACGTGAAAGTATGGATATTTTTTATTAAATTTAATATTTATGCATTTTGTTATTAGTCATTATAATATCAAACTATTGTTCGTGGCGTGTTAATGTAACTTAGATCTTTATCAAATATACTGTAACGTAGATGCTTCTGGCAGTGATAGTAGTTTGTAAGACGTGTGCGGCAATAAAGAGTCCATAATAAAGACGCATACAATTATTTAAAAATCAATATTATCTTTACGAGAACCATTAATTCTAGTTTAGAAACACATATTATAGAGGTAATCACTGAAATAGCACACTGTACGAAATAATTGGAACAATGATTAAGAGATCCACTGTTGAACACAATAGTGTTCCAGTTTGGAAAATAGCGTATTGTGAGCTAATGTCATAATATATATTTTTAAGCTAGCGTTATTTTTTTTATGCCTTCAGAATGGAAACACCCTTGTCTAGCCATCTTGTTATTGATACAATGCGTAGACACATATGCGCATCTATGCACTATAGTGACTGACGGACTGTATTATACTCGCCACTACGACGTCATCCTGTGAAATGACGTCTAACTTATCAAAATTTCATCCGATGGTTTGAAAAAAAATTAACCAGCAACTATATGTTAAAATATTACACACTAGTGATCATAGATGATAACAAACTTATTCTACTTATCAGTTGAAAGGCAATAAGTTACTTTATAGACAAGGAAAACAATTCAAAATTTTTTGCTCACCACAGTTTAACGTTTTGTTTAGAAAAACTCAATCTTCACTCTCAATGTTTGTTGTTCTGAGCAAACTAAGATAATATTTTGAATAGATGTTTGATGTAAAATATCTTTCGCTTTGCGTGAATCCTCTTTAAACAAGTAACTGTAGCTCGGTGGTTATTAGTATAAAATTTATGATTCTTCAGTGCAGTGATGACGATGAGCATGTTATCTTCCTTTAATCCCCAGCGTGCTCACGAGGGAGAGCTCCAGCTTATTGTATATTAGTAATGTCTTTTATTCTATCTCGTAGACGGCAACAAAGACCACTACATTAATACCGGTAAAATATGAACTGTTAAAGACTAACTTTACAGATAAACTTGGTATTAGAATCTCGTAAGGGTTATGTGCATAGAGCCAGTACGCAGTAATTACTGCAGCATTTGCAGCTAAGTCGAGGCATAGATTTTTGATTTAACCGTATTTCAATAAAATAGGAATGTTTACAGGAGAGATATACGAGAAAACTCAAGCTCAACATGCTGATGAATATTGACAAATTTTGATGGTGGTAGTGGTGGTGGTGGAGGTAGTAGTGGTGGTAGTATTGGTGATGATAAAGATGAAGACGATGTTGAAGACGAAGATGATGATGAGTAGTAGCACCAGTAGTAGCAGTATTTCTAGTAGCCTCAGCATTTATAGTAGTAGTAGTAGTAGTAGTAGTGGTGGTAGCAGTAGCAGTAGCAGCAGCAGCAGCAGCAGTAGTAGCAGCTATAGCAACAGCTGCAATAGTAGCAGCAGCAGCAGAACTAGTAGGAGCAGCGTTAACTATAGTAGTAGTAGTAGCAGCAGCAATAGAAGTAAAAGTGTTTTTTATTGGTATGTCACCACGGATAGGTCTACATAGATATAAATTTCATAAACTCCATACTGACCATACATTATTTCAAGGACTTTTAACTGTTTCGCATATCAAGTATTTCTTTAGAAGTTACCGCCATCACTCATAATGATGGAATCAACGTATGTCATTTACAATGTCAACTTTTGAAAACCATACGTATTTTTCAATTACCGCTGAAATGATTAAGCATTATAATTCTTCGGTTCCAACTCCCTGCGACGCAACATCAAAGCGACATACCTGGATACCATGAGATACCTGGACAAGTCGACCCTGGACGACCCTGGGAAAAATATTATTATCAAGCAAGACCTACTCGAAGATCTTTTTCAAGAAAACCATCGGTCGAGGCTTAAGCTCCTGTTGCATTGTGGGATTGTTATAGTCATTTTTGTAGCAAATTAATCCAAGTGAATCATTTTATTGTGATGAATTCGAGTGATATAATTCCGGAGAGTATTTGTGTTGAGTGTTGGTGCAGAAAAACAATACCTGATGGTTTCCTCAATCAACTATTTAATTAGTTTTTAAAATAAAGCGTAATTGTTACTACCGCACCACGATACCATATTATTTTGACACAATTCCTATATTAGATTTTACATATATCGTTTGTTTATATTTTCTTGCAGTAAATATTTAATTATCTAGTACTGTAGTAATCATCGTAACTATTATTACAAGGTGAAAATTAATGTGCAGGAGGCGATAGCATGGTTCCAATTATTTTTGATGAATATACAGGTGTAAACCTTAAGCCACGTATTTACTCTTGTGAGCGCTAAACGACGCGGCGTCTTCTGCTGATTTTCGGTGGCAATCTAAAGAGTGGTTTCCATAAAATCGCTACACTGTCGCTACAGTGTTTTCAGCGCAATCGTTAAGCTTTTTTTCCATAAAATCCCTACACGCTATCGCCGACAGCTTTCGGTAATACTGATAGGTCGGTCGAATCAGGGGCCTTCCGATTGCATCGGGTTTGCTACGCAGTACAACTATTGCACTAAAAACGCTGCAGTGACAGCAGTGTAGCGATTTTAAGGAAACCAGGTTTTATATTGCGTAACAGTACCCGATCCAATCGGGAAGGCTCCCCGATTCGACCGACCAATCAGCATCACCGAAAGCTGTCGTCGATTGCGTGTAGCAATTATATGTAAACCAAGTTTAAACGGATCGTCATTAAAAACATGATCCGTCGAGCGCGCGTTGCGGTGTTTCGTTCTCCAGAGAGTCGTTTTGGCTGAGACCGCCGGGAGCAGTGAATGGCCAGATATAAATTTAATGTAGAAGTAGATAAATATTAAAATCATAAGACACGCAGTAGTTATAATACAGTATTAACAATGAATGGTTAAATACTTTATCTTAATGTAATACAATAAGAATTCAGAATGTGCTATTGCAAGATAAAGATAATAGGCCTATCCCTATCCATAAAATTATTAAAATCATCATCATCATCGTCATAATCATTATCATCATTATCGTAACCATTATCATCAGTATCATTATTATTATTATTATTATTATTATTATTATTATTATTATTATTATTATTATTATTATTATTATTATTATCATTATTATTATCATTATTATTATTATTATTTATCATTATTTCATTATTATTAATATTTTTATTATTTTTATTATTATTATTATTATTATTATTATTATTATTATTATTATTAAATGCTGGAGTGCTTAACTCTGCCTTTTGTCCGAATATTGAAAATGCAGGGTCTTTGTGGACGATGCCATTATTTTTATTCAAATTGACTATAACGAAAAGATATTCTAATATCATTGTAAGCCTACCTTTCTATTAATGACTAATGTATACATATATTATTGTATATTCCATTTTTTAAATATTTTGTCTCAATGCAATATTGAAACTAATCCTCGCAGGTATCGCATCGCTCTGTTAATATTTCTTTATCGTAATATATAATTCTACTACGTGCTTGAACGTTGTCAATAAAAAGTGATTTTCTCTGCGAACTAGTAAATTATATTGAACGCTGGCAAGGCCTTTTTCGTTTTTATTTAAAACGGGTATTAGTTGAAATGCGAAGAATTTACGGCAAACTCGGCCAGTGCCTCTGAAGCCGTAAGCCTGTTCGCACGAGTAACTGAAATATAGCAAAATCTGTCATTCCATGCTTGTGATTTTTACGGGAAATACTAAAGTCAGTTGTGAATATGTAAATGCAAATGCTGCTAGGCTCAACAGCTCGACTCGTACCTTTATTGATTAACTTTAATTTTGCATTAATTATTCGATATTTATATTTATTTTAATTGAATGATATTAGCGATGAGCATATATAGCTATGAACAAATATCGCTTTAACACTTCGTGGTTTGACGTATAATTCTTTGTCCATAATTTTGGATGTACGTTAATCGGTTTTGGTTCTTTGTAAAACATGCTGAGCGTATCATCATACGATTGGCTCATTGACACACCCACACTATCACACAACTAGTGATTTGACGCAAACGCAAAACCGCGGCTGTATGGTTATGATCACACCTGAGATACACCAGGCGTAACTAAAACCCGACGTATCTTAAACCGGGCGTATCATGCATAATCGTCGAAACCCCCAGACTAGATACGCCATGTGTAACTAACGCCGGATTCACGTTAATCCTTAGCGTAACTGCGTGAATTATTGACTCATGACTGTCGTTAACTCAATGACGCACGCTAGAGGCGGTTAGTTCGATTATCGTATCTCAGTGACTGTGTATTATTACTGGCACTTGCGTTACCTAGCGTAACCCATTGAGTCTGAACATGCCTGTGGCTGGCGTAGGCGTATACAGCTTTTGCGTAACGCGTCTAAATTTATTAAGTGTGAATCAGTCTTTATATAGGGCCTGTGCTTACTATACAATACACGCATGATGAATTTAATTCAATGCATTTTACTAGTTCAATACATACACGTAAAACAAAAACTGGGTTTAAAAAAATAAGTTGACCCAATTTAACGAATAAAATAATAAATCATTAAAACATTTAGAAAAAATTACTACGTGAATTAACGATGCCATGAATACCCCCGATAGATATGTACTATTTATATATATTTCGATGAGAAATCTGTATCAGAAAGACAGTAATGACATTTCTGTCATACTTCCTTTGTTTAGGTAATACATTATTATATTTTGTTAGTACAATATGAATAATTATGAATCTATGATCGTCTGATTAAAGTTTGAAGGTATCATTTTTCAGTGGAAGTGACTTTTTGGGACCAAATTGCATTAAAAATTGTAATTTAATCACCTGATTTAATTGAAATTTAATACCTACAGCATAGGAATTATTATTCATTGTAAGAAATAATTTGTTTCATTATACTTTGGGTTGACTTAATGTCCTATTACATCATATAGACAAAATGAGTTTTGTGGTACGCCAGGTCAATTTGGAATATTTTGACAATAATAGGCTTTCAATGTTTCTGATTTAGTTTAGTATGTATATTTCATGGTAACAATGTTTTAGAGGCACATTTTGTAAAATCGATAGGAAACCCAACACAAAATGTATCGGTTGGTTATCGATCTTTAGAGGCGATTTTCTCTAAAGTATGTTTTTTTTTTAAATTTGGAAAATGGTCTTACTCTAGCTGTATTTAACATAGGAACCTGATTCAAAAACCAAAATAAAGGTTATATAGTCATCTACTTAAATATATCAATAATTCATTTTTCATTTTATTGTACCGCAATACTCATTTTGTCACGACAGCTCTCCATATGATGTAACAGGAAATGAAGTCGACGCAAAGTATAATGAACAAATTATTTCTTATAAATAAATAACAATTCCACTGCGGTAGGCCTATACTATACTTTCGATAAACATCGTGATCAATTTAAACGAGCGAAAACATAATAGTACTTTCATGACTAAAATTAACCGTCGAGGTGATGCTTCGATTAATAATTAACAATGCATTGTTACTCTCAATATTCTCTCTTTTATCTCACAGCTTTAATATCACCATGAACACGTGATCTCGCCAAAGAAAATCTCCACCTCAGTCGTGTTCCACCTGCCTTTGCTCCACTGCCAGGGATGGGAGCCAATCAAAGCCTTCGACAGATAATAAGAGGAATGTTCAGTATGGCATCAACTGGATAAAATAAGAAACGATAGAATTGTATTGTGAACGAGTAATTATTATAGCAGTTGGCAGTTTTGCATGTAAAACTAACAAAATAAAGTAGAACGATCGTATAGACAATACGATTGCATTGTGTATTACGAGATATTGTTAGAAATACGGTAATAATCACATCCATTGTTCTACGGAGGATTGAATCATGTCAGATTCCGACGAGCGGTACCGGGTTGTTGTCCTCGGAGCTGGGAGAGTTGGAAAAAGCTCTATAATTTCACAATTTCTAGAAAAGAAATTTGAATCGAAGTACAAGGAAACTGTCGAGGACCTGCACTGTAGGGAATACACAGTAAACGGCCACAATATCAAAGTCGATATTCTTGACACGTCCGGGGCGATGGCGTTCCCGGCCATGAGACGATTATCTATATCAACTGCGCATGCGTTTCTTCTTGTATATGCTATCGATGATCGGCGATCTTTTGAGGAGGTTCGTAAGATTTACGAGCAGATTCGAGAGCAACGATCCAACTACGATCAGATACCAGTTGTGGTTGTCGGCAATAAGTTGGACATAGCGATTGGCCGTCGCGTTGACGAGGGAGAGGTGAACGATATAACAATAAATGAAAACTGGCATTGTGCACATTTAGAGGTATCGGCAAAAGAGAACCAAAGTATTCTGGACATCTTTCAAAAGCTTCTTGAGCTTGCTAAAATTCCAGCTGCCCGAGAATTGAGCCCAGTACTCAAGAGGCGGATGAGTGAGTATGGATACAAATCGAAACACCGGGATGGCAAATTCAGGGTTTCTGATAAAGATATGGCGCGCAGTCGCAGTTTGATTCGACGCAGCAGTAGACCAAAGATGAAACATAACGGTGAACCATCCGATTGCGTTATCTCTTAGCCAATACAGATAGAATGATATTGAATAATAATTTTTATTTAAAAATGTATTATGCTTTTTTGTTGGACGAGCCTAAAGGCTGATTCTTTGATGTACGTGACCCGAAGCTTGTTTGTGACGTATACTTGCTTGGTTTCACGGTGAAAATTGTACTTTTAAATTTTGATATGGATATCTAACCAGTAAGTTGGTGACTGTGGTATAAATAGAATACAATTCTGCCTTTCACGTGCGTCGTTAAATCCACTGTAAAAAGAAACAGTAATGGTGATTTTAAAACTCAAGCATAACTATGTTTACAAAGACAATAATTAACGTGGCTTCACGTAATCTTCAACAATTAGTATTTTAATGGAAAATTATTAATGTTTTTCTTTGGTATAATGTCTCTGTTTTCTGTAAGAAACCTTCATTGTTATTTACGGAATTAAAGTGCAAAAATTAACGAGAAAACTTATATTTGATTTAATTCAGAAATCATTTTTGCTTGCGCTTCGAAACAATTTAGGAAAGGTACAAGTTCTGATACAGCAGTGCTTTACTGAAGCCGAGCGGTTAAGGCAGGGGCAAGTAACCTACAGCCATAATATCGGTGCTGTTTCGAACGCCACGCTCGCCTATGGCTCTGGAGGTGAAGCACGTCTTCTCGGATAAGGACTATAAACCGTAGGCCCAGTGTACACAATGACTCATGTGCACTATAAAGAACCCAGTACATCTTTCGAGACGAGTAGGGGGTTACCCCAGTGTAATGGTTTATCTCAAGCCCCTGTCGTCATCCAGATGGTGCAGAACAGGCGTTATGAGTATCTACATAGATTTAGATAACTACCCAGTATGATGAGCAATAATTATTTATCAGTAGGTCTACCATACATTTTATTTTTGACAATAGCTAGATAGATTTTCCTACGTAATTATTAGAGCTGGTAAATGCACGTATTTGTGGAAGAAATCTTGTTGATTCTCGAACTATGTTGTTTTGTACCAATACTTATGTCGAGCATGCTCGGACTAAATTATTTTTTCATTTAAGTTAGGCCTATGGCAGTCCACTTGGTAGTTCTACAATCTATAAAAGAGTGACCAAACAGTATGTTTTTGTTTCCAAAACACAAAAGCACGAGAATATTTTCTACCATGAATAATATTTTCTGCAGTGTTCCTATGGGACGGCACTGTTACACTCTACAGAGTAAAAACTTCCATGAGTTTTGGCTCTCTAGAGTGAAGACAACTGGTGTATTGACTGGAAATGGCTGAAAGAAAGCTACACAGGGCACGTGATCCTAAGAAAAATTATCCAAAATGCAGACCATAGATTTTTGAAAGCCTGTGACTAATAGAAAAAACTAAAATGCAGACCATAGATTATTGGAAGCCTGTGACTAATAGAAAAAAACAAAACAAGCATGACAATCCAAACAGAAGAGAAAGATATTCACCATTGCCGGTTTCAGACATCACGCACTGTGAGAAAGTTTTTAGTGTCGCCTTAGGTCACCGAAGAATTATAGCATGGTTCTATCTACCATCTGGCCAAGGGCATACAACTTCAGGCCAATGTAAGCAGGCTTACATTGGGAATCAGAAATAACTAAGAAAGTAAAGACTCGTTTTTTATTGCATGGCTAACCTAGTTCATCTTTTTCGGAAGTGTCAACACATTCAAAATCAACTGGTCGTCATGTGGATTTGCCACAGATTGACATCTTGGATAGAAAACCTCGTTACTTTGACAGGGGTTTGAAAGAGGCAAGTACATTCGAATGACAAACCAACTGTCAACCGAGAAAAGGGTTGACACAAGCTACCAACAAATCTACGATCTGCTTTTTGTTCGTAAAATCAGGTGTTCTGAATTGGTGTCGCGTTCTTATTCAGTATGCTGGGGAACACCAACCATAGTGAACAGCCGTAAATTTAATGGTAAGAAATATTATATTCTGTTGTGTTTTATTTATTTATTTATTTTTACGCCGAAGACCAAGGATTTCCTAGGAATGAACTAGTCACTATTCAAAGTGGCATATTCCTTCTTAAGGCAAACATAAACACAATATTCTCTACATAAACTAAGTGTCATTATGTGGTTTAGGGAGTGATGTTTTTTGGTCTTGAGAAAAAATCCTGTTACCGTGATAGAAATTGAACCCAGGGCCCTGGGTTAAGAACAAAACGTTAACATTTTGTATTAGGCCTAACATAACAAACAGAGTCAGACTTGCCGTTCGAGAATGGTCGGTAGACTTTTGGATTTGACAACCGTCTCTTGGCAAAACAATTGTAGTTATAAAAGTAACAACACAATTTTCAACTGCAGGTATATAGCCTAGTAGAATTATGGCTGATTTAATTGACAGCCATTTTCTCATGTTTAAGATTATTAAGTTGGCTTTTGACCACATTCTTTTTAATAAATTAATGTTTAACAAAACTGTAATATGTACACATCTCCTCCTAGCTGGCACCAATATTTGATTAGTCTTTGCGGTCTTCCTTCTTTAGACCTAGGTACTAGGTTAGATCATTACCGGTGAATTCTTCAAGGTTTCTCTGACAGCTAAAGCTGATTTCCTGCCAAGAGTCTGTGTGTAGACAGATTGGCAATATTGGTCGCGGCAGTAAATCGTAATTGATAAGTCTGTGATAGAAAGCAATCAAAGAGTTTTTTGAAATTATCATCTTTTTAAATATCCTCCAGAGATTCGTGCTAAGGTTTTCTTGTCCAATTTAAATCTTAGAAGTTTATTCAATTTGTTTTGGTAGGGCTATAATTTGTCTTCCTTCCCTGATGTAACATGATTCGTAAATAGTTATGTTCCTTTTTATGAAACTGGTGTTGTTTAGCTCGTTTAATTATGGGTGAACATTATGTAGCCCGTGCTTTTTCCATTTCAAAATTAATTTTGACTATGTGGGAGATATCCATCAATTTTATCCTCTGTCTAGTGGAATAACACTTAACTTAGTAGCATTTCAGTTTCGAAAAGCATTGTGTTACCGAATAACAGCGTTGAGCATTTCTGCAAACTGAGTGTTTCTATTTAAAAACTTGGAACGGTGTCTTATACAACATCAGATTATTGTTGTGGTGGTTTTGAAATGGTGTACCATAGTTTAATTTTTATCGCAGTTTTTTTTTTTTTTTTTTTTTTTTTTTTTTTTTTTTTTTCGTTTTTTTTTTTTTTTTTTTTTTTTTTTTTTTTTTTTTTTTTTGCTTTACTGTAAATGCAAAAGTCGACCAACTGGGCCAATCTGGTGGCTTTGTTTGAATCCGAATTCGATTGGATGCAATTAATATCATAATTAAGGCACTAGTACCCGAAGTAAGTCAGAAAGCATGGAAGAATTCTTTTGAAATGACAATACAGGATCTCCAAAACATATTTTTAAGCAAGTCATGATACTTACTTATGTGGTGGCTTGTCCAACCAGGATTTGGCCTATTACGGATCTACATCATTGTCTGTTCTCTGCTGATATTAATGATACATTTGAATATATAATAATACTGCTGATTTGATACTGTGTGACAATAATGCATAGGCCTATAATTCAGCTGAGGCATGACGTATAAACACTAAAAATTGTTTTCGCCCTATTTCATATTGAAAATGACCATTAACTTGTTCGGGCATGTTAATTAGCTAATGGCTTATGGATTATAATTCTAGTTCATGAAATATTACTCATAGTTAAACCACTGATTTGAGTGTCTACTCGTACATGCAAACATAGTTGCTTTAAATTGTCTCGCACAAAATAGCCAGTGACTTCTCCGTTGCCTGGGTTCGTTACTATCACGCGGCATGTTACTCATGTGTTAATTGCACTTTAGATGAGAGAAATACCAATATCTTTTCTGGTATTCATGGAGACGAAGTGTATGTGAATAAAATCACTTATTGGATCATTAATGTAACCATATCACCAGCAGTCGTTGAAGGCTTTGAAGTAGTTTCATGGAGTGCCGACTAGAGAGTACGGTACCGACTTGTTCATC
The DNA here is from genome assembly GCF_011630105.1 of Anneissia japonica. NCBI lineage: Eukaryota > Metazoa > Echinodermata > Crinoidea > Comatulida > Comatulidae > Anneissia > Anneissia japonica. Next base: position 474,072 of record NW_022747780.1, on the reverse strand, counting down.
CATTTACAATCATTTGTCTTTGCAGGATCATGTGCGTTCACATTCGAAGCATTTACTGGTGACGTCACGTTGAGTACACACTACGTTTGACTAGCTTTGACTGTTACTTTGCTATTAGTAGTTTTTTAATTGCTTTTAGCAATTTACATACTCGACGGATGACAGTGATACCCGAATGAAACTGGCTGTTTTAATTTCAGCTGTTTTGATTGGCAGGCTTTAGGAACTTGTAAAACGCTCCATGTACTACCATACATATCATAAATATTAGTGCATTATCAGCTAATAAAAGTATACACTATATAGTAATGTTAACGAAACAATCCTTCTGTAAAAACAGTTGCAGAAGTCATTTTTATCTATATTCTCGTTTGCACATGAATAATGCGAAACAAATCGCATACCTTACCGATATATATACTGTCTCTTATACACATCTAGATGTGTATAAGAGACAGTATATATACTGTAATATATATATATGCTTATTTTCCCATTGGCATCGTTATCATGAAATTTAGTATGAATTTAATGTTCGTGTGTAAAGTACGTAAAGTGTAATTATGCACGCATCATTTTGTCAGTTTGTCCCTCGTGTGACGCCACTATCGCCGTTAATGATCCAACTGCCAACGCGCGCACGTTCGACCATGAATTCTCAATATGAGATCAACGAAAGTAGGCTATACTACATAAATCAGAGATCACTTACTGCACTTAAGTGGGATTCAGTAGATTGGAGAAGAAATCGAGGCGGTGCACATAAACATGATTTGATACACCGACGATAATACCTCAGGCTAGGATACGGAGACAAGTAAAAACATGATTATATTGTTATCGTAACTATAGTATAATTTTGTTATTAATACCAACGGGGAAAAACATTGTCTTAATATAGATAATAACCTAGTCAACACAAAACATTGTTACATCGTTCGCACGTCATAATAATAAATAATAGATGTATTTATATAGCGCAAATAAACGAGGTCTCTGTGCGCTCTACAAAATTTAAGATGACGAAAACAGCGTTAGCACCGTTATTTAGTTTGAAATGCAGGTTTCCCTTCCATTTCCCATTCCATTCATTAGAGGGAGATCTGTTTATACAAAAGAAAATCCTGTTAGAACACCAAACGGTCACGTTAACGTCATCAAGTAAATATAACGTAACTAAATACCAGCATATTAGCGGAATCGATTTCATTGGTCAAAAGAAGAAATTACCGGAGCCTAGCCAGCCACCGTCAGATGGTGTGTGCGACTAAATTTGTCTTTTTTTTTTTTTTTTTTCGTTTTTTTTTTTGTTCTTGATTTTTTTTTTTTTTTTTTTAATTTTTATGTCGCACCTGGATCCGCCACTGAGAGTCTGATTACATTTTCCTAATGAGAACACTGAGAAAAATGGGAAAGGCTTAACTTTTCTTAGGCTCAGTTCACACTGTCAAATTTTGTGACAAATTTGTGTAATAGGCCTATGCCCATATATGGTCATGATGATGTCATATTACGTCCTGGCACATCACATTTATTTGTCACATAAAATGTTGTAAATGTGGACAGAACTTTAAAATGCTATATCGCAGTGACAACTAAAGCCGGGCACGCACTGCGTCACGCGACGGTCATGTGACCGTCGGACGACTATTCCAACTCTGCTTTCTGTGAGCGTTAAACGGGCGCGACGTCGTCTGCTGCTGATTGTCTGCAGCAGTCTGAACGAATCGTCATCAAAAACGATCCGTTGCGCGCGCTTCCTGGCGTTGTGTTCTTTGTAGGATCACAGTGAGTGCCCGGCTTAAGTGTTGATCCCACATGACGCAGTTGTGGCTGATAAACTGATAGGCCTATAATTCAAAGGTCTAGTTTCAGCAACCCATCCCCCCTCCCCACCCCCTAAATCCGTCCCTGAACCAACCCTGTGCTATTATACACAGGATTCTGTGATTGGTGAAATGATTGTGGGCATAGCACTCCAGAGCCCCACAACATCCTACCGGTATCGATCCAAGCAGATATAATGTATGTATTATTTCATTCAAATTCAACAGACTCGCCATCTTCAGGCGGGAAGCGATGCTTTACACAATAGATCCTGTATAGATTAAGTATTTTTATGATGAGTTGGCAGTTATTTTTAGCAAGAATCTTAAACACTAAGCTACCATCTAAACTCACCAATTACACTATAGAACGATGCTCTATAAAGTCATGAGTTCAGTTATTTTTAGTCATGAGAGAGAAAAAAAATTGTCTCATGGGATTTTGAACCCATGACCATAGGTTTCGAAGGCAGGTGTCAATCTGTTGCTGCATTCTGTAACATATAACTAGACTGATGCCTATTAAAATAATGCAAATACAATTAAAGAGTAATATTAATTTGAGTCCCAAATACTACTGATTTCGAAGAATTATTTAATCGAACTGAAAATAAGATTCCTGCAGTAAGTGCGAGCACCCACTGCACCTGACCGACGGTTGTCGGCCATCGCGTTTCTATTGAGAACGCAACGCCACGACGTGCGCGCAACGGATCGTTTTTGATGACGTTCCGTTCAGACTGTTACCGACAAACAGGAGGTGGTGGCGTTACGTCGTCTAGCGCTCACGATGAGCAGAATTGGATTCGTAGTACGACGGTACCATCGCACGACGCAGTAAGTGCCCGGCTGATGATTTGTTATGCGAGGTCATTGAATGCTGAACGAAACACAAACATTCTTTTTAGAATATCTTGCTTTATTTTTAAATGGAGCAAAGTACAGCACAGTAATATCAATCAAATAAATACTAATAGAGATGATTTGAAGGTAGACAAGTGCATGCAGTGTATGTAGTTTTGTTATGCATTGGTTATTGATTGAATACGTTGCCTTGAACAGAGAACATTACGTCGTGTTTTCTTTTCGATAATCTTGCTTTCCTGAAATATGCAAAACAAGATCCAGGCACGGAGATTGCTTCCGTAAGTGAGCTTATTCACAATTTAAGAAATATCTCCATTAAAATACATAGTATCCATAGGCAAATGAAATCGATAATCTACATGAGGAGAAAAAGCTATGCTGAAAGTGAAAGTTATTGGTTTTATGTTTTAATATTTAGACCAAAATATATTTCCCTGTAGTGTGATAAGAGCTTAGGAATTCATTAAATGTAGTCGCTGGTAACGACAGACGGTACACATAGAATCGCCGAGCTGATATTTGTAATGTACTCAGATATTTCTGGCACTCGTGTTTTTATGTTAGGTCTATGACATCATTAGTATCATCCTTATCCCCACGATGATCACCACAATGATCATTACCACCACCACCATCATCATCATCATCATCATCATCATCATCATCACCATCATCATAATCATCATCATCATCATCATCATCATTAACATAATAATAATACTGTATAGGCCTAAGTATTATTATAACTTTATTTCCATACAATCGCTACACGCAATCACCGATAGCTTTCGGTGATGCCGATTGGTCGGTCGAATCGAAACGTACAACGATTGCACTGAAAAAATTGTAGCAACAGTGTAGCGATTTTATGGAAACCAGACTTAACATCATCACCACCTTCATAACCATATTCGTCGTTATCATCATATATGATGATTATCATCATTATCAACAACAACAATATTTCCTGAAGAAGTCATGTTGATAACATCGACTCGACGAACGCTCGCAGCAAGTTTACATCCATCATGATCAACAACAACATGTTATGTAGCATTGCTGACAGGACTAAACCTTAAAGTATTGTTTAAACATCCATGAATTATACTAATTCAAAACCGTCGAGATTTGCCGCACTTATTCAAAGTTTGGCATTGAATTACATCATTGCTCTGACGCAGTCAAGCATAACCATTTCTTGAGATACGATAACGTATTTACCTCGTCCTCTTGTCAGGACGTTGCGTTGGTCTCGTGGGTGTATTGACCGAACGATATCCATTCAAATATTTGAAGAATCAATTCACGACAGTGTAAATGAGAGTAGCTTAGCTATAGCCCACACATTGGTACATGAGAGAGATTAATTCGCCATATGCAATCCTCGGTTCCACGCGAAAGGATATAAATCAAATCAAAAGCACTGTGTATGGTGTTCTTAAGCCTAATTTATTATGTAAGCGATAACAGCTTCTCGGTTGGCTGGAACAGTAATTTTGATTAACTGTACTTTGTATCAATAATATAATACATAGGGCCTAACTATCTTATACACATCTATTCCAAGTACAAGTTCGTCTCGAACATAAACGGGAAGTTTATTCTATACTCTCAGAAAGTTATTAAAAACGTGAAATTTAAAACTATTATTAGGTTTTGAGGAAATTATCACATTTTATTGTTGATTCGTCTCCAATCTCACTACTGCTTTGACGACGTTATGGACGCGCGCACCAGGGCCCCCGTCGGGGAGAGCTTCCCCCCACCCCGGTCGGGGAGAAAAAGTACAATTCGTCGGGGAGAAAAAAAAATTATATGTATTTTCTACATATTAGTAGACTCTAAAATCGATTAAATAAGCCTTTGAAACCCTAAATTGTTAACGTTTTCGGGGGGCTTCCCCCTCTGGGCCACATTTGAAACGACCACGCCCACATTGCTTTCGTCGGGGAAATCTGACCCTTTGTCGGGGACCTCCCCCCCCCCCCCCGTCGGTCAAATCCTGACGCCACCCCTGTTTCCTATGTGCATCAGATAATATTAAAATTAAATTGATTTAGGCCTATGTTATGTAGGAAAATTATATTATATAGAAATTGCACGTAATATTAGACATTGAAATAAGTATGGTAAACAAAGATAATATTAAATTCTATAATAATCACATACACTACGTTTGGAATTGGTAAAAATTTTATTTGATTTTTATCGGCATTATGATACCAAGATAAGTTACATTTTAATTTCTGTAGAAATTTGATATTCCAGATACGATACATTTTAATTTCAGAGGCATTTTAAATTCGTCTGCATATATTGTTATGTTCCACGTCAATAGGAGGCATAACAAAACGCTACATTTTCAGTGGCGTATTTGGAGCCTTGAAGGGGGAGGGAAAGAAAACTGAGTGGGGAAGGACGAAGGTGAAGTGGGGTGGGGGTTCGATGATTAGGTGAGAGGAAGCTAGCTCGCAAAATAAGTGCTTTGCGATGATTTTTTAACTATGAGCCCCATCCCTCGCACCCCTAGATATTCCACTGTACAGTACACTGTACTGTACAGAGCCATGCACTTCGGTCCCTTCTGATGAATAGTGCTAGGATATTTAGTTTGGAGCCCACCTAATATCCCATGTAAATGTTTATTTGTGCCATTGTTCTATAATTGCCTTGTAGATGGTGCAATTTTTTTTCAGATTGGTCTTAGCATCTTCAAATCTGACGGGGACAAGGGGTTATAGCTACCAGAAATTACTACTGTAACATCCGACAATTCTAGATGATATTTTCTTTCCGCTGCACACACGCGAACCAATCGCCACAAGAGGAAGACTCACCTGGTTCTAGGCCTCTAAATTTATTCATGGAAGGATGCAAATTCACAGATATTTATGCAGACGACGCCTTCTGCTCATGTAATTAATAGTTTGTGATTGAATGAAAAATAGGCGCGAAAAAATGTCCATTATTTTCGCCGTGACGGAGATTATATTCAGAAAACATGATGCACATTTATTAATGATATCAAATATCGAAATGTATCTGTCATTTCGATCTCCAGCAAACGATTTCAACAGTGTGTTGCCCGACATGTGCCGTGATAAACTAATCTAAATGACAAAAAAAATACTGTGTATAATTATTACCTAGGTGAGCGCGTAGGTCTAAATGTTCTCAGAGTGAAGCTGCCAAAATACAATAGTATTAGCGAAACTGACAGGGACTACAGGGGCGCCGCAGCCTAGGTTCGAGACCCTATTTACTCAAGTGTACACAAACCTATATCGTGTGTACGTTAACGAAGCCATGTCAGCACTCTAGGGGTGGCGCCAGTGGGGGTGGGGGAGGGAGAAATACAATTTTGAGCGACGACCGACCACGCCCATTTTGCTCTCATCGGTGACATCGGCCCACCCGTCGTTGGGGACCTCGCCTCCCTTGCACCACCATTGCAGCACTTGACACAATGAAACCATGGCGTAGAAAAGAATGTTTGTAGCACATAGATACCGCAATTATACTTCTACCTTATTTTAATTTTATTTACTACAGTATTTATTCAACTCTATATCTTTCTTTTTTTGCGCAATTGCATTAAACCTTTGATTGATTGATAACTTATTCATATATTTAGTAATTGACTGATTGGTTACTTGATTGATTGATTGATTGATTGATTGATAAATTCATTGATTGATTGATTGACGACGAAGAGGGTTGATGATGCATTCGGGATACGTCAGCACAACTATAGCATGCATATACAGTATATTCCGCTAATCGATTGCTAGAATAAAATAGACACCAATTGATTTGTAATGCAACTGCATTTTAAGACGATTATACATTGAAAACTGCCAAAATACGAAACTTAACATACATGCTATAATCGCTACCTCAGTCTCAATAAAACCTTATTCATTATCGATCTTTTCCTAATATAGACAGAAATTGATTACCGCGTATATTTGCTCTAAATCCAAATTTAAACGACCAAAGTACAGAATAAATTTGACTCTTTTTAACAATATTGCATAAACCTTTTTAATTTTCCGAAAGTCTAAACATTTGGTGCCTATAGCACCATACTGGATATGTTAATATTAAAAATTATTACTGTAAATTAAATATAGACCTAAATTAATTTTTTTTATCGCAATCTGGTGTGTATCGCCAGTACTGTATCATCCATTGTCTCTAATAAAATGAATATCTAACAATGATTACGTCATCATAACGACACCAAGCTGCCGCCGTCTCTATTTACATAACCACATTTTCTGTTATTATACTGTTTTCTATGACTGCTGATGAGTGTTATCATGATCTCTGTCACGATCGAGTAAGCTGGGGGTCACCTTAGGTCAATTTACGTGAGTACGTGCACTCTTTGATGATCCGACTTACCTTACCTTTAGCTTGTTCAAAGTGGTAATAAATATATTTGTTTAGTATTTGTTTAGTTATAGCGCCTTGAGCACTACTGTAATATAGACCTAAATTAATTTTTTTTATCGCAATCTGGTGTGTATCGCCAGTACTGTATCATCCATTGTCTCTAATAAAATGAATATCTAACAATGATTACGTCATCATAAGGACACCAAGCTGCCGCCGTCTCTATTTACATAACCACATTTTCTGTTATTATACTGTTTTCTATGACTGCTGATGAGTGTTATCATGATCTCTGTCACGATCGAGTAAGCTGGGGGTCACCTTAGGTCAATTTACGTGAGTACGTGCACTCTTTGATGATCCGACTTACGTTACCTTCAGCTTGTTCAAAGTGGTAATAAATATATTTGTTTAGTATTTGTTTAGTTATAGCGCCTTGAGCACTTATGTACTGCAGTGGATATGTGCGCTTTTTAAATCTTATTATTTTCATTATTATTATTATTATTATTATTATTATTATTATTATTATTATTATTATTATTACTATCAATATTATTATTATTATTATTATTATTATTATTATTATTATTATTATTATTATTATCATTATTATTATTAGCAGTAGTAGTAGTAGTAGTAGTAGTAGGGGTGTAACGTAGTAGGTATTAGTACCGGTACTTTATGATTATCATCAATAATAATAATGTTATTGTTATTAATGATATAGTTCAGTATTTTATATTTATTATTATAATATTTATTATATGCATCAGAATAAATTACCAAGTCGCAAAGCAAACTATATACTCGAAGGACATTCTTTTCTGCTTGTGTTCGATTTCCCAAATTAATTGAATGGTAAATTGGCTAGACAAATAGTTGTTGTTCTTGTTGGTTATTAAATAATTTTTACGCTGTAATTCTAATACCATCTGTTTATTACTGTATAATTGCCTTGTTATTTGATGGGTTCACTTTCTATAATATTTTTATCTTGTATGCGCATTCTTATATAATAATGAGCAAATAAATCAATCGTTGCCATGGATACCGGTACCACTTCGTTTCATGTTTGCGTTTCATCCACCACTTTATTATAGCAATTAAAATAGCACATAAAATGAAATTTATACCGACAAGGTGAGAGGGTAAAAACTAAATGAATAGCTGTCCGTTTGGTTGATTATAGCTAATAATCTTTTGGGATTCGAACCTTTTTCTTCCTCCCGGACTTCAGAGTGAAGTTGAACCCTGGGGAAATTAATTGTTTTCGTCCCATAGGAATTGTCGTCGAGAGAAGGGTGAAATTTCTAGGGGGTATTGGTATAGTCCCTCGAGCCGAAATCAAGGCCGATTTTGCTGAAGAAATAGGAAAATATACTTCCCTTTAAACATTAATTCTTTTTTATCATATCACAGGCATACTTGTTTATTTCAGCAATGCATCAATAAACCTAATCATGAGTACATAGACCTATCTATCATTCTAGGTTCTAGAATCTAGATGCAATGTTATAATTATAAGGTTTGTGTTCATGCTCAGGCCCGTAGCCAACTTCTTCCAAGGGGGGTTTTCTGGGCGTGAGGTCCACATTTGAAACCCCGGTGGGGTCGGCGAAACCCCCAAAGCAAGAGGATGTTTGTGCTTTATGGGTCTAATGCTATAAAAGCAGATATGTTTGAAAATGTCTGTGTCTGGGTGGGTCTGCAGTGCATTAGTTGGGTTGGAGGACTTATTTAGGAAATTTAAAGAGGGGGTTTCGCCAGAAAAGAGGGGGAGGGGTTTGCTAGAAAAGGGGGTTCTCCCGAACCATAAAAACCCCCCTGGATACGGGCCTGATGCTTCATTTCAACAACTTACCTAATCCCAACAAATACAATCGTTATGACATTCACAAAAGTTGTGAACGTTATATCAGAAAATAACGTTAAAGCTCTAACCAAACTATCAAATTTTATTTGATTTAATGTGACATGCCTAAATAAATATGTGATGATGACATCACACCATGACCATATATAGCCACATCATGACTATACATGGGATAATAAAAGCTTTACACGACGTGCAATGTTGCAGTAACGTTATTTAGTCGTAACCACCCTTTTTCAACCTTCCCTCCCCCACCCAGTTTTTAAATATTCACAAACCTGTATCTCATTAACCGCTTCTGAGATTTCGTGTCTTAGAAAAATCTGTTCTACAACATAAACAAAATTATTTTTCTCACCCTGACTTTTAACAGAAAATAAATGAAAAAAAATCTTTCACGAAATGCCTTTCGTTCAATGTCAAATTCGTTTGCTGTACTGCCTGTGGTCAGAGCAGGGGAAAACGTCAAAACTGCAATCAAAATATTGAATAGTAGCCCATTTAAACGTATCACGGGGGTGATAAACTTCGAGTGAAAGACAGATCGAAACATCAGTTACGGGTGATTTATAGACATTTTACTATACGAAAATCCTTCAATTGATTACTATCTGATTCTTTGCAAAGACTTTAGGTAACGGTACACTATGCAATTCTGCATTTGTAAATTAAAGAGAAAAATACCTTCACGTTTTTATTTTAATTTAATTTTGATTTTAATCAAATAGGCAATACGTTATTAGTCAATAAGTTTTTAGTTTGAGTACAGTATAATTTCGCTTATTTTAAAGGATATAGGCACAGTAATGTAACCCTACGTCAGATACCGTAACGCCGGGGATTCAAAACCTACCGGTCTGTAAAACTGTGGCAACATATATCATCACAGTCTTCACCTCACGAAGTAAACATAATTCCATATTTCATCTTAATTGAGGGAAACTACAATTCGTTATCACGCATAGACCTGTGCTAAATGCGCGACAAATTTATGATCACGCATGTGTTTCTGCAAAATGCGTGTTTCAACCAAAATAACTTTGAAATGCGGGACCGTCCCGCACGATGCGAGACGGGGTAACTATGTGAGCCTTGGCGAAGTTGAGTACTTGGTCTTGCAGCATCACATGATCGCTTGGCCATGATATTTGGCAAGACTAGGCGATCAACAAACTGCAGGGGAGTCGGTTGGGGAGTCTTATTCAACTGACAAGATAGTAGTAGTTCTATCGTGCATTTAAGTGACCAGTGTACGAAGAGCGAAAACTCACACTTACAAACATGGTATTGACTCGTAGTGGTCGCCAGAAGAGTGGAGAATAAGATGCTTGCCTTGTGATCCCAAGGTCCCTGTCTCTTATACACATCTAGATGTGTATAAGACGCTGCCACGATACTTAACGTTCTTAAAGCTTGTTTTCCACTAGGCGAATTTATTCGCGCGAATCAACCTTCGGTACGGTATGCTTTCTGAGCTCTGATTGGTTGCGCATTTTTTTCGCTTCGCAAAAACCCGATAGAAATGTGAATGCGCATGCGTATGAACCGACGCTTTCGATTCGCTCGAATAAATTCGCCTCGTTGAAAACCGGCTTTACACGCTCATGCGTCTTGACATCACTTCCGGCACTCAGGTATAGGCTCATAGCTGAATAAGACCATGATAAGACTATACCGAGAGTACCAAGTCCTGACAACCGATCGTGTTAGCGAAAGTTAAATAGTGCTGGTGACATCTGATGCTCTGTTCTGTAGCCTCTATCAGGCGTTGGTTGGTTAGGTTAGAGGTGGCGCAGTGCCCATGCGCGATTTTTATTCCGTACGAAATATTTGCATGAAACTCCACTCGGGCTGTCTCGACTGACTCGAATCTAAAATCTCATATTGCAGAATTCAAGAAGTGAAAAGGTCATCAACCAAAGATAAACGTCTACAAATACTACTGAGGTTCATAAACATTGATGTTACCATGCTAATAACTAATGGGCCGTTTAAAATGACAAATGAAGTGTTATTTGAACATATATACTATGAACATTTTTATCTTTTAGTTAGGCCTTTCTTTTATTTGACGACTCGAGTGGAGTTTCATGTAAATGTTTCGTATGGGGAAAAATATTTAAAAAAAATCGCTGCCGGTGCTTTTAATTTGCTTGGTTATTAGGTGTTTGTGCACTCTATTCGGCGCCCTCTTTGTGCGCTCCATTTTGCGCCCTCTATTTTGACACTCAAATTTTCTTTATTGTGTTGGCGCTCTCCAAATGAACAATCGATGTACGTGCTCTCTTTCGAATGTAGTATGAGAGCACATACATCAATTTCCATTGTCAAGTGACTAGTAATAGTGCTCTTCTTCACTTCCAAGGAAAACACATACATCATTGTACACGGATGTATGTACGAGTCTCCTTTTCCTTCACTGTCGTCCAAGGAGAGCACATATTGTACATCAATTGTCCAATGATGAATGTGCGAGTATCATTTGACGGTAGTAAAGGATTGCTTAACGATCTCAAATCAATATTGGTTAGATTGAGATTATTTAATAAAAAAAAAACTTTCAAAGTGTGTTTTGAGAAGGTCATATGCGAAATGAATCCTCGACAATATTTGCGTTTTTCAGATACGGTGAAATTCTATAGGTATTAAAACATTCACACAGCAGCCCGAGCTCGTAACAATAGACAAATACCCCTAATTTCAGCGTCAAACATATTGTCATTATAATCAAAATGTGTAACTTGAAGCGAGGTGGAATTATCGAGTTGCGAATACAATACAATATTTGGGCACATACAGAAGCTTTGATATACAGATAGGAGAGATTTACAAAGCCATACGATCTGATGTATGAACAAAAGCTTAGTTAAAGAATACCGTATGTTCGTTACGCTATTGAAATCAGCTAAACTTTAGGTTGATTGATTGATTATAGGGCTACAGCGTACAAGGTCAATCGTTTGCCAATACCGCAATTGCAACGCAATTTTCAAACATATGCAGGATTTTCGTCTGCAACGGTACTGGAGATATTTTGGATCGATGTTCGTTTTGATTGCAAATCGTACAGAGGCAGATGGTTAAGAAGACGGACAAACCTCTGTCAATATGCCAACACAATGGTTAATTATGGCAAGAAATTGATCGGTACCGCTTTATCCTCTCTTTAGTCACACCCGGGAGGGAATAATTGTGCTCCATAGCAACAGTGTTATCGTGTTTGTTTATTTGTGGTGTCGGTTTAAATGTCCTTTGTACTTCGGTTCCGCTTTTTGTTTACTCGCTCCGCGTTTAAATATCATAACCGGAAGTTTTCGACCATCACTTCCATTAATTACATTTAAGGGAGAGTGAGATGCCAGTGTTGTGCTGTTCTCAAGCGAATTTTAAAGTGACGCTATTACGTCACTGTAATCACCCTTGCATTATTTTATAAACATTCTGACTGCAGCAACTATTTGTGATTCAGCTCGTTGCCATATTGAAATTACGCGCGAGGATTAAATATGGTACTGCACGCGCGATTTATGGTCTATGACACTAGTTCGGGAGAATTGGGACTGCGACTTTAAAAATGGTTTTTCTACTTCAGCGGCCGTTTACCTTTTAAGCAAAGTTTACCGGTTAAAGTCATCCATAAATCGCTCTGTTTTCCCTGAGAGTCGAGGGTGGTGTCACCGAGAGTTTAAAACGACGGCATGTGTACACGCGTTTTATAACACATTATTTCGCGTTTGAAATGCAAATTTTATTTTAAAAACAAAATTAATTCTAGAAATACAAAACTACGCCCTAATATGTGCATTGCTTTGAAAGAAAATTACTTCAAGAATACGGTAATAATTCAACGCTCAAAGTAAGTATAGACCTGTTCAGATTTCCTAACACGTACGGTATCGGGTTGTTGATTCTGCACACACCATTCATCACAGGCCACAGACCATAAAATACGTAAATACGCGTATCATGTAAAATGAGTGTGGCAATATGGAAGTCACACAAAGTTCCAACAAAATGATGAAATAAATTTCTAACGACAAATATTGTTGAAGTGTTCCTTGCTGGCCTAGACGTTGTTGGTAATTATACGTATTATGCCTTCAACAAATGCAAATTCGTTGAAGAGAAAACTTTAGATCAGACATGGCGGACATAGTTGGAACAATGACCTGTTGCCGTAAAATCGTGCTCATGCATAATCGGTTGAGTAAATTGGTAATTTTGCAGCTACGAATTATTAGTGTCAACGGACGAGTCGTCTGACATGGGCGCGAAAAAGACAATAAACCGGGCTTTCATAAGAATCGATTACAGAAATTTAGGCCTAATTTGAAAACGAGTGCGCAAATTGGATTATTTTCCCCATCTACTTTGCATCTATAAACAACGAGAATTCAATCGATCGTGAATTTCGCACAATCTTGATTTATTCTCCTACAAATCTATCTATTATCTACTACTATTAATTAATTCATTATATTGGAAATTAGCTTGGCTGTTGCATTGGCCTACTCTATTATTTGATATTCAAAATGCGTTCCTCTATCGTTTCGAATAAACTCGGGTATTCTATGACGATAACATATTGATTTTCTAGACAAAAATGTGTTTTATAATAAAAATCTCGACTAAAAATATCTTATGTCACTAAAAAAAAGGCATATGGAGGTATAATAATTGTATTCTGTATGAAATTAATTCAATAATACTCATCCATCGGCATCTAGGATATTTCGTATGAAGTATTGTTAGGCTGGAAAATTAATAATATAAAATATTAGCAGTATAACGGTGACATAATCAGTGGCGTATCTCTGAGATGGTGCGGGGGCGTATCCCCTTTCCAAAAACATCCCCTTCACAAAAACACCTCATTTTTCGAGCTAGCGCTACCACTTAATTTGGGTGATTAATGGGGGAGGGGCTTCACCATCAGCACCCCCCCCCACCCTATATCAAGACTCCTAGATACGCCACTGAACATAATCAAAAGTAACTATCAGTAACTGCAACAATGCAGTACAGTATATATAGGCCACAAAAATAGTACCGTAACAATAACTACTGCTGCAATGTAATTTAATTTTTTCTCAAAATGAAGAGCCATAAAAACTTACAAAACGCAAGACCAATGAGCATTATTTAACTACGGATTTACAACCTCCAAGTAAACTAGATACATATAGTGAGCTGAACTCAAAACCTTCATAAAACATACTTTATTGACAGTTTTAGAATGACAAGCAGTTGTCGGCCAAGCATAAATTTTCCGTCTATTTTTAGGCGACAGGCTTTATTAATATTAAAACTCACACGTCAATTATAAATTGTTGGTAGAGGAAACAAGAGAACTGTTTTCTGTGTGTGTACGCGTTTTATGTGTTTTTTTTTTTATTCTAGCCCAACAGCAATTTTTGGCACTTACATGATGAAAAATGATTATTAAATGAGACTCAGGATGTGAAGTTTTTTTTGAGTCGCAAAAAAAGATCTTGTCATTTTCAGGATATTTATGGAGCGCCGTTAGCGCCTCAATGCAGATTCGTCATAATGTATGTCTATCATTCAGTATACGCAGACGGCGGACCTCGTAATAATCAATCGATAAGCATCTAGTAGGCTTTTAGTCCTTTTCAATACACTAAAAGTAAATTAGTGCACGAATAATCGCTAGGAATTCACTAATCGCTCATAAGTGCACGAAATCTCGAATAGTGTATTGCAAATGTCTAATTGATTTAATTGATTGAAGTCCACCATCTGTTACTTTTTTGAAATACTGTATAATCAAATTGCAAGGTTTAATATTTGCTGTAGTATGTGCTATCATTTGAAAGCCTACTTTGATCACTGGTTATTCGACGTCTACAGACTCTAGCCTATATAATTATGCCAAATACCAGTTCATTCCATTTTAACTACGTTTTAAACCCTTAAACTCTCATTCCATTGTTCTGTTTTATCTATATGCTGTAGGCCACTGTAGTGCATTCTGAGATCATTCGATATTAGGCCTATATACAGTAGTGCATCTAATGAACACTAATACATACCAAATGATTACTACAAAATCAATTGTGCACTATTGAAGGCCTACAAAATGTTTATTATGTATCATAATGGAATAGTATTTCACATCAAATGATAATGACAATATGACAAACTATCGTGAAGGCACTAATGGTGTTCCATAGATTGGTGATGAGTAGTAAATTAGCCACCATATTTTCCCACTTGCACATATGTTATATCATCGATACATTATCTACACTGCATCAGTTCTTGTTGGTATTGAAACAATTATCGTTTTACAGGGCCTTCAATTATGCTTATTAGTAAGCTTTTGCATGACAACCAAGGCTCGTGTTTACAGAGCCTATCATGGTCAATGTTATCTCATGTGATATAATGTGTCAACATCATATTTTCATAAGTACATTTTAAGCTATTTTATATATATGTTTATATAT
>NW_022747780.1:437155-457541 GCF_011630105.1 Anneissia japonica | reverse complement strand
AAAGAGAAAAAAAAGTATAAATATATATATATATATATATATATATATATATTAATTTGTATATATAGGCCTATATATATATACGGTATATGTGTGTGTGTATGGGTGTATATGTGTATGTGTATATATATATATATATATATATATATATATATATGTATATGTATATATATTGTTCGCTATTCTTGATTCTGTGTAAAGCATGTTAATCTACTTATTCCCTTATATTCAATATCTCTTTAACTTAGAGAGACAAATTGTATATAATCTGAGAAATTTTGTTTTTTTTAAACTCTATATTCCTAATCCAAAGTTCAACAAGTAGTATGGCGTATATGGTTCCCATCAATGGAATTGTCTTCCTTTTAGAGGTTAGAGCTCTGCTTCCTGATTCGATTTTCAAATCGAAATTGTAATGCATTATGTAAATAGCGTACACACAGCATAAAACAACCTTTGTGTTGATTGTTGTGTCTTCTTAATAATGTGACCATTATAAGTATTTTTTTAATAATAATAATAATAATAATAATAATAATAATAATAATAATAATAATAATAATAATAATAATAATAATTGTTCATTACCGTTTACAATTTATATACAGTAGTGTTCAGCATTGCCGCAAGACGATTTAGTATCGCTGAGTTGCAGTTATTCTCTCTTTTAGTAGTAAACAAAGGCATGATTTACCTGCTCCTGGAATGCCAATATGGATCTTCTTAATTCTAAAATATTCCCTGATTGAAAAATAGTGTTTCTGAAGACACTTGACAAGCAATCATTAGAACGAATGACCTTTCAAAATAGCATCATTGATCGAACTCCTAATAAATAGAATTATAAATGTAATATTACGTATGAGCAACTGGCTATCGGAGAACTCTTTCACTAAATTTGGAATGGAATTGAATTGAAATGTATTTATTCGGTATCATTAAAAAGAAAAAAAAAACATTACAAACATGAAACATTACAAACATCAATTTACCAAATTACATTGAAATATATAAAAAGGACCGAAGCCAAAAGTTAAACATTGCAGTAAAAATAAAATCTTTTGTAAAAATATAAAACTTTTATTAATTTATTTATTTATTTTTCGTATACACATTTTGAACAGAATAATGGGGGATTCGTAGACAACCCAAAGTCCAGGACTTATTTCCAATGGGGTCTAAAAATCCATCAACTGCAATAGAAGAATGTATATAAGAAAGGTCATAAAAAGTAAAATTCTTTATCGAAGGTTCCTGCGTTGAGGTATCCTTTAATTTCAATCTTAAATAAATCAAGTGACTCAGGGATACAAGAACCAAGTGTATACAAATTACAAAAACCTAACTTGATCTGAGATTGTTCGCTAATTTTACACTAATTTGATTCAAGTTATTCAATTAACATATGACCCTACATATATTTTCAAATTTTAACGCAAAAAAATTATCTTAATTACCAAGAATAGCCCAAAGAAAAAATATTTGCATATCATGAGTTTCAAATAATTTTAGTTGCGGATACAGTAATATTAAATATGCAAGATTTATGTTATCCTTCATTTGCTTTGTAAAGATGCCCAAGGCGCTTGAGCGAGAGAGTAAAAATTCATGTTTTCATTAATATTATTTGTATGTTGACGTGGCCGCTGTTTGGAATATATTTTAGTTCCTCAGGTCTCCCACTTTCAGGACCGGGATTTCTATTGTGTTCAGTAGCTTTCTATTTGTCTCTAATTTAAAGATAAGATATTTGTTGATATGGGTATGGGACCACATAAAAAGTGGTATTTAATTGGAGGTGGACTTTAATTGGAAGGGTTTATAATTATAGGGATCATGTAGACATATGCCATTTGCAGTGTTGAGTCAAACGTGTATACACATGGCCTATCTCGACGCGACTAGCTCGATGCATAGCGCTAGCGAGGGGGCGCTAGCTCGCAAATTAAGGTGATTTTCAACTACTTGACCNGTGTAACCCAGCCCCTGAGCACCCCTTGGCAGGCTGGCGTTTGGTATGTAACCCAGCCCCTGAGCACCCCTTGGCAGGCTGGCGTTTGGTAGAGACTATGTTACCTATCTTGTTCCTCATTTATTTGCGCCCGCATAGTGATATCATTCAGAAGCTTCGAATTAAACATCACATTTACGCTGATGATAGACACATAGAAGATACTCTGCTCTGCACATCATTCAGAACAGACGCTTCAGGCAAGTCAATTCGTATATGTTAGAGTATCTTGCACTGATTATGTACAGACATGGTAGTCTATCAATATGCTTTGCTTCGGCGGTAATAAGAATGAGGTATTGTACCTACATAAAGCCTAAACGCAGTATAAACATGTCAATCATTTAAACTCTTCGTGTGGAAACCTCTATTTCATCTAGAGCGTCATCAAGAGCTGTATAATAATTATGTAATTAACGAGCTTCCCGCTATTGGATGTGAAATCGAAATAAATATGCCGAATTTTGTCTTTCTAACTTCGCACCACCAAGCATGTTGGACGTCGAAGATGCTACGTCTAAACTAGTGCATGTTTTAGCAATACTAAAACTTGATTTGTAAAGGAGTCTTTACGGATTTGCCTTTTTGTATTAATTAAGAAGCTCCAGCTTCTTGAATATCGCCGCTCGTTTTGTTTACAGGACGCCAAACAGTTCCAACACATCGCTTCTATTCTCCGTCATTTCAAAAGGTTGTCTGTTTAACAGTTTATTATTTCAAAATGTTTATTTTTTATTTATAAATCTATTCACATTCGTTTTTTCCAGATGCTTTAGAAATTAGCCGTCATGAACATCGAACTTCCATCATGATTGTCCATCTTGGCGAATGACGTCAGGAACCATGAAATATCCAGTTTCAAAGCTCGATTAACCACTCACTTGTTTTTTCACTGTAATTATCTTACCCATGCCAGCTAGTTTTCTCAGTTTTTTTAAACTATGGTAGAAGACGCCTGAGTCCAAAATGATCAAGACTCAACAGATGCTGTACAATAGTGTATTCCACTGTTGCTTGGGGGATGGCTTGTTAAAAAAAATAATTTTAGTATTAGGCCTATATATATTTTTTCTTTGATAATTTTGCGCTGTAAAAACCAACCAAATAACAATTAAAGACGCCAATAAAATTGAAACAAAAACTTTTTAAAAAATTACTAAACTCTGGTTTGTACAATGGAACATTGTTTTTTTTTTTTTTTATTTGGTTTGATTTACAGAGCATAGGATGCCAAATCAATATCATATATCAATATATTCTTAACACAGCTAAGACATCAGCAATGACTTATGTTTTTAAGTATCTACTTCCACGGAGATACTGTAGGCCTGTGTATCACTAGTCAATACTTGTTATGTGGGGCGAAGATGTGAAAACTGTCATTGACACTACGTGCGCGTCAAACCGTGATCTAGAAGTAGCTCAAGTCGAAGTTCGTCGCAGTCGCCCATCTCATCTAATGCCAGTCCCTGATGACAGCATCTATTATGATTGAAGTTATTTATCTTGTTTGAAGATTAAACTTCCAGTTTTGACAAACCTACTGTCTATGACTTAAGTGACAGTTAATTTACCTTTTACGAACATTATCTTCAGAATGAACGACTCTGATGTTAATGAATATATACACCGATACGTGACAATCCCTGGTCGGACAGTTTCAGGATTGTATAGAAACTGTCTCTTATACACATCTAGATGTGTATAAGAGACAGGGTGTAACATCTATGAGGTCTCACTAGCTAAAGGAGGCCATGGTCCAGGATATTATTATTAATTGATTTTCCCTGGACCATGGGGCCCCAAAATTGCCAACTGCAGCCCCTAATGAGCAGAATGTGTAAAAAACATGAAAAACACCAGAGCATGCATGCCTGGAAAAAAAATGTTTGTACCTCCGACCATCAAAATTGTCTCAATAAAACGTCCCCAGCACCAAATGTTATCTGTACACTATATAACTCAACCGTTTATTTTTTTTAATTTTTTTCCTAAAATGCCAATCTAAATTTTGTCTTAATCAGTGAAAACTATTAAAAATAAGTCGATTTTGGCACCAATGGCGAAAATTCATTAATAATAGGCCTATTAGAGACTTTTGGCAACTCTAATCCCTGTGTGTGTGTGTGGGAGGGGGACCACTGGAAACTTTGTACCCAAATTCCATTCCACTGCGATGCGAAATATCGAAAAACTTCAGGAAAAGCGTAAATTGTTAGTGTATTTCCCACCTCAATATAGGCGTGGCACTGCAGCTGCCGCGGGTGCACATCATGGGCCCCGCCCAAAAGTGCTAGTAATATAATTAGGAGGATTAATTAAGTTAATTTACTTTACTTCCTTGTACAGAAGTGTATTATTTTTGAACCACATTATGATCTGTCTCTTATACACATCTAAACCCCATTAAACAGCAAACGGCCATATAATGCAAAACAATTTAAAATTAAAATTAAAACGGAACAGTAGAGAAAATCCGATCAGAATGACAAAATAAACTAAGCATCCACTGGAAGGAATCCCAATATCTGCAGACGGATCCGTTTTATTTATATATATACACCTTTCTTTAATGATTTATATATAATTTAACAGTGTCAACGGCTTACTCACGCAGTGAGTGCCAGACTTCAAACAAAATGCAAAGAACCATGTTCCTTGGTACATGCTAAAGAGTATATTTGAAAGTTTCTCTTTCAATGTTATTGGCTTCTTGAATGGTTATGTGGTTAATATTTTGTAGAGCAAATTATCTAATATAATTATATAAAATATAAAAGCGTATAATATCAAAAAATGCTGAAGTTTTTCACCAAGCCAGCACTTAAACAAGAGTGGGATACACCTTTGTTGAGTCTTGGTCATTTTGGACTTGGGCGCCTCCTATCCTAGTAAAATATAGTAAAGACAACTTACTTACGATTACGAATATTAATGGATATAGCGTTATAGATTATGTAGGTCTACTTCTATGGAAATATGATGATTTCAAGTGGGAACATTAATAAACTGGCAACTTTACTTTCTTTGAATATGACTATTATTATTATTATTATTATTATTATTATTATTTATTATTATTATTATTATTATTATTATTATTATTATTATTATTATTGTTATGCTGAAAACAATACTTTAATTATGTTTTAACAATGTAAGATGAAATCGATTACCAGCAGTAATGTAAGGTCTGTGAGACTGACAGGGCAATAAGCTTAATATTCGACGGTTGTAACTGCAGTTAGATTGAGCCATTATGTAAATGTTCAGGTTACAAAGTGCATTCATGAATAATTGACATCAGGTAATTGAACCGGATACCGATTCACTCCCATCGCTCGGGTCCCGGAAACTCTAATGTTGTACGTGCTCTTCTCTTCATGCACCAGAAGAACATTTATACTAGGGCTTCCGGGGCCGGCCGATAGGCGTTCACATATCCGGTTCAAAACGACCTGCTGTAAATTGTAGTCTTAATTAAGCCTACCAGCTGAAGTGTTTTATAATCATAGGCCTGAAAATGATGCTGAAAATTATTGTTAAAAATAACTAAATGGAATAACTTTTAATTCGCCTAAACATTCATTCCTAAATAGGTCAATAATTTGTATTATTAATTAAATTTTTAAATCTCAGTATAAAAGGAGTTTAAATAGAAAGACTCGTACAGTATTTTAAAAAATCATTCCAGGATTAACTTTAGTCCTGGACTATTAGTCCCAGACTAAATTTAGTCAGCTTTGATAAATGCAGGCCAATGAGATCAATAAGAAGTTGCAATTTGATATTGAGCAATAATTTCTTTCTTTAATTTTCAGATTTATACTACAAACTAACAAGCATTCCTATGATTAATCCATTATCCCCTTCCTGTCCATATGTTTTAATGACAAATTAAGCAATAGAGAATATACTTTCTAATTGAGTGTCTAATTTAAAGACAGGCTGTAACTCGAGTTTTTTTTATCCTTAATGGTAGAGTTGGAGCCTGCCCTCAATAATCATGGATATGTTCATGATTAGTGAGGGCGTGCTACAATATTGTCTTTAAGGATAGAAAATTCGAGTATAGCGGGTCTTTTTGAAGTATTAACTATTCAACTAACAAACAACAATTTTTATGTTGACAAAATTTAGAAAATCCTTAATTATCTGAATCTTTAATGACAAACACGGTTATTTTGATTATGCTATAATTCTGGAGCGTGATAAACTTATTTTTCAGAAGATGTCTTCTATCTGTTAAGATTCGAGATTGATGATTCACCTGTTTTGCCTAGATAAAGCATGGTTAATCTAGATTATGGTCAACATATCACCTTTCTCATTTTTTTATATTGGTGATGACTATCTTGAAACTTTTCTAGAAGTATCTTAAGTAATCACTCTCAGAATATGTCTCTAATCTTTACTATATCTTACGGTATACCGCAATTTATGGTTAAATATTTTAATATCCGTTCAGTAAGTTACCAAAACGAGCCATCGTCTTATTGAAAGACTGTTTGTGGGATGAATTAATATTTCTTCAAGCTGAAAATGATATCAGGAGGAAACGCATTCATTAAATCAACATAAAATTTAAGAGGAGAGGAAGAACGTTTTAGAACATTATTAAAAATCGCATGAATATTTTGGCCAAGTGAAATCAGTCTATTTATTGGAAAATGTAAGGGATTTATCTAACGCTGTTTATATTAATGTTATTTATGATAATGATAGTAATGATGATGATAAAGATTATGGTGATGATGACAGTGCCAATGGTAATAACAATAAGCAAATTCGTAGTTTGAACTGCGCATGCCCGTCTCCAAGATCAGTTGACATAAACCTATGTTGTGTGTATGTATGTTTATGTCAATTGACCTTGATACGGGCATGCGCATTTCAACCTATGAATTGCCTTGACCGTACTTTCATCTTATTTCTTTTTGTTTATTGATTTCTATAGTTTACTGTCATCCGCATACAAATGCCAGTCATGATCTGGAATCCAACTATGAATGCTGTTTACTAATGCCAAGCGGTCTCTGACCCCGCCACAACTGAAAATGGTTACTAAGTGGTGTACCATTTAATCTACGTTAAGTGATCGTATGGTGATTGCGTATAATGTTTTGACTTGCACCGAACAATCAAAATGCGTTTGAAAAAAAAAACCAAACTTTTCGTTAACCTTCGGTAGAAAGCCCGTGTATTATTTTTTAAAGTAGTATTTCTGTCTCAACATCCAACAGCAGAAACACGATATTTAATATTATTATGGTCTACAAGTTTATTTTCTTTTGCTCTTTACATTTAGGCCTAATCAAAACACAGTAAATTGACCAACGGACGTACGAGAAAGAAAGAGTTTAAAATACACATAAATCGGAAAGAGACAGTGGAATAAAAACACTATGGTAGTATGACAGGACAGGCCCGTTTTCTTCGAATTGTTTGAATAGGGCTAGCAACAATTACATGTCTCATTTAAAAATAAGATACAAAATACAATATAAAAACAATTATATTAATTTTAATATAAAACATTCTAGTCATAAGAATTTCAGTTTGAAAATATCTATAATGGTCAGAACAGAAAGTATCAAACAAAATTATAAGAAGATTTAAAAACCCAATGACTAAGGAAACATTTTAAGAAATAAAAGTGATAATGGACACTTAGAAGAAAGGAAGAGAAGATGATCCAAGCTTTTGAACTGTGCCTGTGGAGGCCAGTTTTGAAAGTAACTTGGAGAGAGTGGAAAACAAATGTATGGATAAGGGAAACAATTAGAGTGCCAGAAGAATGAGGACTTATGAAGATGGTGGAAAAGAGGAAACTGACCACATGTGGACACTGGAAACGGAGACCTGATAGTCTGGACCTGACAACCATTGAGGGAGTGCCAGAGGACGCAGAGGTAGACGACGATCAGAATGGATCGATAATTCATCCGAAGACGGAGAGATGGGACTGCAAATGTGAGGAAGATGGTCATCATTTTGAAACACCACGGTCCCATGAGGGCTAAGGCAAACAGAACTGAACTATGTTAATAAAACAGTTTCACAAACATTTATAATCGTCAGAACTGAAGGAATCCAACAGAAATGTAAGAGGACTTAAAACACAAAATCCTTTATAAATAAAAGTAATAGTGAACGTATTAAATCGATTTTAATCGTGCGGGAAATATACTCAAGTTTCATGATGTGCCTAGGCTGGGCCTGTCACATGTTTTTGTTAAACAAAAATTGATAGTCTATCAGGGCTATACAGACTACGAAATGTTTTTAGATATTGGTTTTCAACCAATCTAATGGCCTTCGAAAATATAATAGGATCGGTTAAAGGTCTATTATATATCTGTAAATTGATGAAGAAAATAATTATATTCTAGTTCTAATTCATTGAAATGTAATACGTTTAATATAAGTAATAAATTTAATATATTAAAATAAATTGTTGGTTTTATACCGTAAATCCTCAAACTTGGGAGTGCAAATTTTACTAAGTAAAGAGGGGGACTTCTCTTTCAAAATGAATATTGTAAATGTTAGGAATTACTACTATAAACCAATAAATAGGGCCAATGTAACATCAATCTGTATCATGGAGTGTATTAACCGGCATTAATGTACTTAAACTACTGTATAAACCAAGCGTGTTTTAAATTTATTTTGTTTCTTCGAAATTCATACAGTGTAGGCCTATATACTGTACTATCTCGACTACTTTTGCAAAATAAAGAGGGGGCTTCAATTCGAGATGGGCTTCTTCTCGAGATTAAGCCTATTGGGCATCTATTTGAGGTTTGACGGGTATGTTAAGTGTGACTGAGTTACATTCAATGCGCTACCACAGATGTTGAAACGTCATTAAATTATTATATATAAGCACTTTCAATATACATCAGAGTATCTGTGGGGATTAATTTTGTCTGATAATTGATCATTAGAATGCAACATTTTCACTCTCAGTTTAAGTGAAGTTCACCAAAAAAAAAATATGTAACTAGATCAGACGAGTTTCTAGCGGAATTAAACAATATAAATTTTAAATATTTCATCAAATATTTATACTCATATTCTAAAAAAATTACGTGATTATTTATACATTTTATTGCTTTGTATGTTGCTCTGATGTCTATAGCAGTGGTGGATCATCGGAAAAGCAATTGATGTTAATAATATTCATAAATATATTCATGGACATTTTTTAATGAGATTGCGTTTTAATAATACACTGATTTCAATACTTATTACTTATGATACTCTTAGAAAATGATACATAGATTTATATCTTGATTGTAAAGTGATGCAAAAAAATGGGAATCAAGAATTATATGGTGTTGGCATCAAGTTTTATTATCATCGTCGTTGTCGTTATCATCACCTCGCTATTATAGTATTATCCGTCATCAAAAAATCGGTGACATTCACTACCGGCTCCAATATCCTCAGTATCATCCTTATTATCAGCATCGTCATCATCTTCGTACTCATCATCATCTTCATCGTCATTATCGTCATCATCATCCTCATCATCATCATCATCATCATCACCATATCAATCCTCATCATTATTAACATCACCACTTATTACCATGATCATCATCATTGTCATAATCGTTATCATCATCATCATCATCATCATCATCATATTCATTATCACTACTATCATTATCATCGCCACTTATTATCATCTTCATCATCATTATCCTCTTCACCAGACATCATCATCCATCACCATCGCCATCATCATCGTCATCATCATTCCCAATAGTTTTCATCATTATGACCATTATTATTATCATCATCCTCTTCATCAGACATCATCATCAATACCACCACCACTAAACAATCCTAATTTATCTCCATAATAATTGTTGACTGCGCAGTAACCTAGGCAATTAGAATTACATTTTGCAACACAATATTTTCTGATTCGAAATCTGTCAATACCGATATTCGTTTGTGTCCTCTTTACTTAAAAATAATGTCGTTCTTCAGATTGGACGCAAGCCATTTCTCTCTTCAACTCACATTTCCTATTGTGTCCGTTTAGATTTTGTAGGCCTACATTGTGAGGCGTTTTGTTAGTGGTGAATACCGCTTTATGTAAGGAAATTTGTTATTAGAACCCATGTTTAATATAAATTAAATCAAATTATCTTTATGAAGTTCAGGGGCGGATCCAGAATTTGTTTTTAAACGGGGATGGTGGTGGGGGGGGGGACAACATTTTCAGAATTTTCAGAATAAATAACTGAGTAGCGCTTATTTTAATAAATAACATTGATATAATGCATTGAATTTTTAAAATTTTAGTGGGCATAGGAGGCAGATTGCTCATGCCCTCTACTATATCCGCGCCTGTCATCAGCTAATAAAGTTGATGATGATAATGATTGGTGATAACAATGGTGATGAAGATGCTACTACTAAACAAGGTTAATCATGGTTATAGTTTTCCAATCATCAAAGCATAAAATGTCATCATCCTTATAACCATTACAACCATCATCATCATTATCATCACCATGTTTATAGTTCGTAGTCCACAGTTTCAATTTCAATTCCATCCAATATTTATTTGCTAATCCTGCGTCAAGATTACAAACACGAAATATAGATTCTGTTTAGATGGAAATTATTGTGGCCAATGTTTGACAAGTAAATTTGATGCGAATTATTTTCCAAGCGGCAGGTGTGTGATTACTGTTTATCGGTTAATGATGCGGGTCCTGTGTTATCTGTATATGAATGTTTACACTGAATTAGGCTATGTGTTGTTAATGTCTAAGCAATATTTTAATGTAGGCTCACATTATTTCTTACATATCGATATTATGGGGAGATGTGTAGAAGCATATTACATTTCTAATCAGAGGTGACGCGAGGATTTTCCCGACAGAGGTGGGGGAGAGAAGTTTCTCGATGGGGGGAGGGGAGGTCCGATGTCCCCGATGAGAGCAAGTGGTGGGCGTCACTCAAAATCTTTCGAAAGTGGACCAGGGCGCAAAGCCCCCCGAAAAATATGACAATTTAGGGCTTTCAAAGGTTTTTAATCGATTTAGAGTCTAATATTTAGAAAATACATAGGCCTATATATTTTTCTCCCCGACGAATTGTGGTTTTTCTTCTCGACAGCTCTCCACGACGGGGGCCCTGACCCCGGCCCACACTGGCGCCACCCCTGTGTCTAATTATTATTTCGTATACATTATATAATATACCGTAGGCCTAGATTATTTGTATAATGTAAGATACCGTAGATAAATTGCAGTCATACCCCCGAACCGCCATAGAAGCAATCTGTTCTTGTAAGGTTTAAATTATCTTGCATATCTACATTATGGGGATATGTATAGAGGCATATTACACTCTGTAATTATTA
The DNA here is from genome assembly GCF_011630105.1 of Anneissia japonica. Taxonomy (NCBI): domain Eukaryota; kingdom Metazoa; phylum Echinodermata; class Crinoidea; order Comatulida; family Comatulidae; genus Anneissia; species Anneissia japonica. The sequence goes on along the minus strand of NW_022747780.1, from coordinate 446,139 downwards.
TTTTGTATACAGTATATATAATATAAGCCTAGATATATTATATGTATATGTATAAATAGTAACTTGTTATTATTGTTGATCACAGTCATAACTTCGAACCGCCCTCGAAGCAATCTGTTCATGTAAGGCACAAATATCTTGCATTTATGAGGATGTGATAGAGGCATATTACACTTTCTAATCCAACATGTCAATGACCGCCGAATGTCTGTAATTAGACGGCTACAACTGCCAGTAGGCCCATCAGTACCAGTAATTACTCTTTGTATACAGTATATAAAATATAGGCCTACGTATTATGTCTAGATTATATGTATAAATATAGCAAATTGTTACCATTATTAATCGCAGTCATACCCTCGTACAACAAAATGCGAATTTTCTCAGAAGAAAACTGAGTCGGGAAAATCATCATTTGAAAAACATTAATCCATATGGATGTTGAAATTGTGAGTCTCCCAGCCGTGTCATTGGCTATTGTATGGCCTACATTGTATGTCGTCATCACAATATCTATCGGAGTGGATTTGAATAGCTTGTTGGGTTAAGATGCTTGCCTTCCAATTCCAGAGTCTTGGGTTCAACTCCTGTCACGGTGACAGGATTTTCTCTCACAGTCAAACCACTCCCTAATTGTTTTTACAATGTAGGAAGTGTCGAGACCAACACATAGGCCTACCCGTATTCGCCTCGGTTCATAGTAACTTCCATTTTCGTTTAATAAATTATGGGTGAATATATAACCCACTATGCAACCATCGTGGCTTAATGGAAGATCCAAATCACTTCTTTAATGATTTTCCAAAGTATGCTGCTCAGAGATATATTCTACTCACTGACATCTGAGACCTTTCTTTTCAATTTATAAACAATATTAATTTAAATTTATCAGATTTGTCCTTTTTAACCACTATTTTAGTTAGAGGCAGTACAGACCTAAATGAAAAACAAAATCGTATGCTATTTAAAATTGTTCTAAAGTAAATTTTAAATACAAAATGTTTTTCTGTTTAATTCTTTTTTTTCTTTTTTACTTTAAAATTATTAAGTAAGGCACTCAGTTGTCACTTGTTTTTAAGGGCTTGTTCTTACTAAGGGACCACTGAATAATCTCTTGTTAATTAAACAAAACAAAAACAAATACAAAAAACTCTATGCAGAGCATCTTTGAGTATCTGAACAAGTTTGTTGTTTGACATACCATTGGCCATTTTAATTAAACGTGAATAAAACTTTACAATATTATATTATATTATTATTATTATTATTATTATTATTATTATTATTATTGTTTATTGTTTATAAAAGATATTGCAACATACAAAAAAAGTATAATTTTCATAGATCTAGTCTATGACACAAATTATAAATACGATAAAACATCACAAATGGATAAATAATAAAAAAAAAAAAAGCATTTGCAGAAAAAAAACCCACTGAAAAGCAAGCCACCTCCAAACCTGAATAAAAGAATCGGATATATTTGATACTTCACCCACTGAATGACGCAAACCATTCGTTAATAGGCCTATAACTGTATTTTGATATTAACATAGTGATACTTGTCGTATTAATAATACCATGAAATCATGAAAAGGCATATAAACTATAATTGACATATCATTACGTCATAAAGGCATATAATCTATAATTGACATATCATTACGTCATGCCTCGAATATTGATACACCTCTTTAATTTGCAGAAAAAATCCCACTAAAAAGCAAACGACCTTCAAACCTGAATAAAAGAATTGAATATATTGTATTGGCACACCCACTGGATGACGTAAACCAATAATTGTTAATAGGCCTACAACTGTATTTTTATATTAACATAATGATAATTGTCTATACGCATATACACATAGACGTAATAATAATAATATATATGACGTCATAAATGGCATATAATCTATAATTGACATATCATACGTCATGCCCGGAATATTGATGCACTTTTTAAATTGGCTAGGTGAAAATTTAACACGACTATAAATAATAAAAGATAATCAACAGCCACAAATAAGCGACTACACGAACATTCAGTCAATGTTTATTATTGTATTGGTATATGTGTATTCGATTAATGTTAGTAAAAGTTAAATTATTACATTTATGTGTTATCGTACGGAATACTCAGTACGTTCCCAAATACTTGCGAAAACAAATCGCAAGTGATTCGGGTGGGAATCGAACTCAGATAACTAGTCTGGTGTCATAGCCACCGATCATGTGCGCTTAATGACTAGTGTTGAATCCGATCCCCACAGCAATGCTGATTGAAATAATAGAATATAGATATACAAGATAGACCTACATTTTTTTTTTATATCTTTGCTTTATCCAGCCAAACCTTTTTATGTGTCTCCTGAAATCTGTTTTCTTAAGTCTTCTCCAGTCTCATGTCAAAGCGGGCATTCATCAGTAGTAGACACGTACTCGACCTTGTTTTTTTTTTTCTAGATGAAATTGGTTCCGAATGAATTTCAGTACGATTTACATTACTCTAACGCTAAATTAATGATGTTATCAAAATGCTACTAACATGTGCACGTGACTATAGATAGAACTAATGTTTAATAGGTGGAATGTCCCTTGAGTACCGTAAAACCTCGAATTGAAGCGCGTACTTTGGATGGGCTTCTTTTCGAGCGGGCTTCTTTTCGAGCGGGTTTCTTTTCGAGCGGGTCTACCCCTTAGCCACAGGTGGGCATGCGGCCCGACAGTCGGATTTGTTTGCGGCCCGCGACAATGAATTAAAAACCATATGTGTGCGGCCCGCCAAGCAAAATTGGCTAGAAAACACCTTGTTTTTACGGCCCGACACCCGACAAAAGTAACATTAAAACTGTGATTATTTAGTGGTGTAATAGCAATGCTTGGAGGTTTTTGGAAGCTCACTGGAAATATCAAAGTTTGGGTGCGCCGCCCGCGGTGTTAGATCAAAAATTCACTTTCCGAGCCCTTCGACCGATATTTATACCCATCCCTGCCTTAAGCGAAATAAAAAAAGTTATGTGGTGAAATTATACAATATATCAAAAACTCCTCTCTTAAAAAAATCCAATTATATATTGTATTCAAATTGATGCAGGTTTCGTTGGTTTATGATAATTAAATACTGTATAGTTTAATTGACTAATAAGCGTATTTTCATAACAAATGAAAAACGTTAACAGAGAATGGTATACAGTACCCGTGGTGTTTTTATCTTGTATAGTACTATACTTTTTAAAGTACTGCACGCTTTAAAAGTGTTTTGAGCCTCCTTTTCTGTCTTTTTATTAGCGATGTAAACAGAGGGTGTGCACATGTTTTTGTTATTGTAGTTTGTAGCTAACAAGTTTTGAAACGGCTTATGGACTTATATAAAAGGTATAAATAGCTTTGGTAGGTATGAAGTGTGAAGAGAAATGATTCTGGTAGAGAAGGTATTTGGGAGGCACTGAGGGGCTACACCTAGGTAATCTGTGTGGGTTATTTCATGATTTACTCTCTAGGCCTAGGCCCTAGGCTCCTGAATTTTCCCTTTTTGGGTTTAGGCCTTGGTCTAGTTAGGCCTGGCTGCGGCCCAAGGCCTAGGCCTACTTTTGGCAGCCTAGGCGTAGGACCTAAGGCCATGCAGTCACAAGCTCTGTGAGCCTAGGTCCAGAAAAAATCCAAATAGTTAACACATAACTGGTAAATTATACAATGCGGCGCTAATGCACTTTAGTTCTCAACCCTAACCTTTTACTTTAGTAACGTAAGCATTAAGTAATTAGATAGCAAGACTAGCCTAGTACCAGACTGTATAGTACTGTACATATAGGTCTGCGGTCTATATATCCTTTGCACAAAAATTTGGCCTAGAAGTCTGTCCACGCATTTCGGAAAATAACGGCCGATTTCTGCGCAGATTTTGCCAAATTTTGATGAAATCTCCTGTATATAACCAATGCAATTATGCAGCAATTGCGATTCCACGCACCAATTTTTTTCGCGATTATCCTCGCAAATTTGAACTGATTTTTTAAATATTCTGCATAATTAAAAAAAAAATTACAGTATAGGGCTAGTAGAGATATGATTAGTTAGGGTGGAGGACTAAAAGTGCATTAGTGCCTCTGCAATGTTATCACATCCCCGTTTAAAAGTAATTTAATTGCACTGATGATACATAAAAAATTCTTGCTCAAATTTGCTGGAAAATCGCCATGAAAATAGGTACTGCATAATACATTGTATTAGGGCTGTTTTCTACTAGTGTGAATTTATTCCTGTGAATTACAAACATTGGCTCATGTGCATTCGCAATCACATTTCTATTGGAATTTTTCATGTGAATGAAATCAGTAGTGCGAACTGTTTCAACTTTTTGCAAAGCGAAAAAACGTGCAACCAATCAGAGCTCAGGAAGAGAACCAACGCTTTTGATTTGCGCGACTTAATTCATCTAGTGGAAAACAGCCTTTTAAAGATTGACCAAGCTATAATTTTCCAGCAAAATCCGTGAGGAAATTGGCCCTGATTTACCAGAATGTACAGACAGATTTCTAGGTCAGGTATTTGCGTGGATGATATATTCCCCATGCAGGCCTTATTTTACAGGCTGCTATCACTAGGAAAACATATTACTTAATGCATAAAAAAAACGGATTAGGGTTAAACCTAGGTTAATGATTTACTATTTTGTTAATTGTTAATATTAATTATTATCACAAAAATTAATTTTTAAGGCATAAATGCTGTGGCCTTGTAGCTCTTAATCTGTGTAAATAATTTACAATGTATTAGGTATATGATTGATAAGGTAAGGCTTGGACACTGACCCTTACCGAGATAAGCCCCTCTTCCACCTACAGTATGTTGCTTTCATCCAAGTGTAGCACAAGTTTTACGAGTTAAAAACTCGTAAAACTCATGATTTAGTTTGCTTGGGAAAGGACCTCTATACGAGCGTACTACGTGTTAGCTACGAGTAAGGTACGACCGTACGGAGTTCACTACAAGCTTTACAAGATTATTACGAGAGTAACAAGTTTGTATCGTATTACATACGAGTTAGGTACGAGCGTTCCGACCAAATGTTCCTGGTGATTGTAACTGACTCGGTGCGCTTTTACTTCACTCGTATTCATTTCGAGGTGCTCGCATCAAACTCATGGATTACAAAACTGCCAATGAGTATCCCGAATAGTGTACAAGTTTAGGAGTACCCCGAGTACACTATGAGTTACCTACGAGTTTACTGCGAGTTGTCAACTCGTAGCACTATTTTTCAACATGTTCAAAATTAGCGCCACGAGTTCAGGGCTGCTACAAGTAGGTACAAGTTCTCCCCAAGCTTCCCAAATTGTCCTAAGAGTTTTTGCTGTGTTTGCCGAGTTAACTTGGCAAACACTTCTAACTTGTATGCACGAAAAATCCCTAGTGGGAGAGGGGCAATAACGTATGGTACTGTATTTCACTGCTAATAATTTATATACAATAGGCCTACCTACTACAGTAGGTGTAATTTTTTGTACAATAGGCCCTACAAAAAATAGCATGAATATTATCTTGGCTCTTTGACTTAATAGATTTTATGAAAGGAACACTTTCATGAATAATAAGTTATTGTTTTGTAAGAAAAGTGTTACTGTTTTGGTTTGTTGTTGTGGTGATTGCCATTTTGTCATATTTAACCAATTTTAGAGTATTTAAACGAATATAAGAATGAGGAAATACATTATTCTAATGTCAAATTGAAGGATATTTATTTATACACAAATTAAGCAATTAAAATTTTGATATTTGAAATGCATAGCTTGTCGATACTGAATTTGTAGAGGTTGTTGAATCCTTTGCCTCAAGGTTGAGTGTCCGAGCTGTAACTGCCGTTCCAACTGCTCGCAATTGTTGCAAAGGTGAAAGGAAATTTTTATTGATTTGATCACATATTGCTGATGGTTACTGGTACACTATGGTATTTTTCAGCTTCAACCTGGACCACATTTTAAACCTGACAAGTTTCCAAGCTATTGCACTTTCAGGTCCAGAAGCAGGTTGGCTAACGCCCATATTCTTAAAAAACAAACTTTAGTCGAACTTCGAACTAGAACTTCATTTTAGTGCTAGTTTCAACTTCAACCTCAATTTGTATTCATAACATAGTCAAAGTTTTAACTACGACTAAATAAAGTCCAATTTTAGTTCAACTGAAGACGACTGGCAAGCAACAACTATCAAACTAACTAATGAAAAGAGCTAATTTTAATAGCAGACGAAATTTTAGAGATCCGGTAATGCGGATGAATATTAAGCTGCCGTCTGTGGTTCAAAAACGTATACCCTCATAATTCATAATAGATCATCATTCGCTTAATTAATTTTCTATAATAATAACTATATTAGTTGTTAACATATTACGATAGAGAATTTGAACAGTCACTGAAACCACTGTTGTGGCGAAGCTACGTGACTGCAGCGCGAGGGGATTTCGTGCAAATCAGGAACTATCTCATGTGGCTGGAAGAAACATGTTAATTTCTCCTTTTAGAAGCTGAACTTGATGTCTCTTTTGTTTTAACACACCGAAGATATATCAAACCTGCGTATACAATTGTTTTTCTTCGTTTCACTTTATCGTGAGTAACAAAAAACATGTTTTAGTGGGGTAAATAAGTCGGCAATTTAGCCTGACTTTAAGCTGACTAAAAAAATCGGCCTGTGGAGGTGTCATTTTAGTCGAGGTTCGCGTCATTTAGTCGCAGTGCTAGTCGAAGTTCGTTTTCAGAATACGAAATGACGTAATTTTTAAGTTTTAGCACAAACTACGACTAAAGTTCGTTTTAAGAATACCGGGGTAAGAGTTTCAGACCTGGTCAGCATCTGGTTTTAGTTGGAGTCACTTGGCTCCTCAAATAACCCTCATATTGAGAGTTAGATGGATTAAGGACAATGTTCGTATCTACCTGCATCTGTTATAAATTATGTTGTAGTTAAGTCGGGTGGTGCTACACCATCCAGCCCAAATTTCCGATTTTCAATTGAATGAGGACCAATAAACAATTATTAGGATAGATGACACTTTCTTTCTGCTTGATGTAAGCCCCTGTACACTGATAAGCACAAACTTTGCTAATGATGCCCCTAAGCCTTTTGTTTATTCAGCTTCAAATTAGAAATTATGAGACAGTAATTTTTTTGAATTTTTTATTGGTTTCATCCATTATGCCTGATTATTCAGATAATGAAACCCTCAGGTTAATGAAGAGATTATTGCAACACTGACAATACAGTATGACCAAAAATCCATCCATATATTCATCATGAAAATACAGTATTGTAGAACACATATTCAGTCTTTTCTTTAAAGACAGTTATTTATTTTTATAAACTTTGTCGAGGAGAAGAAAAAAAAACCATTTATTTTTTCACATATTAGTCTAATATTAGTAGACTCTAAAATCAATTAAAGAATCATTTGAAACACATAAATTGTCATAGTTTCTAGGTGTGTGGCCCCCAACCCCCGGATCTTTCCCAAGAGTTTTTACCACTTATTTTTAATGGATTCAAATGTATGAATTTTGCAAGTACGTTTAGATTAAGATAAATGTACTTTTGCTAGGAGGTCATTATCATCATCCATTTTATTATCGCAGCATCATTAATCTTTTCAACACAATGCTTTAAAAAAACAATCATCAATTTGATAATAGACGGATGGTCATTGTACAGAATAGTGACACTAGCCTATTATTCAGTAGCAATGTTAAGGACTCACTGCTATTTAGTGTTTCAATTCTAAACATCAAAACGGATAAAAAATCTCTTATTGTATGAAGTCCTTATGTTTATTCTTTGAAATATTTCCAATAACAATTTTAAATTGCCCTTTTCTTCGATGGATTTTTCTTCATTTGTTAACTATCATCAATATATATTAATTGATAGAACTATTATTTTTGATGAAATGTTTAAGATTTATATGCTTTTATTGCTTTTCACTTGAACACAATGGCAATGAGTTGCACTAAAAATCAATGGTTGCGAGAGTCTCTTTAGATTTTCCAAGAACGGCTCACATTTGCGTTTAGTTTAATGGTTCTCTTCATGGCTAACATTAGGTCAAAAAAACTATTTGTTTCATTGCCCAACCACAGAGACATTCGAAAATCAGGATCAGTGTGTCCTTGATTGATTAGTTTTTTATTATATACCGCATATATAGATTCAAAGTATCTGATTGATTAAAAGCCATAATAACTTCAATTATCACTCCTATGATGTAGTTTGAATGATAGTTTAAAAATTCCCGGGGAAAAAAGTACTATCACGTTTAAATAATAGTACTTTTTTGCCCTGTCGCGATGTATTCACACCCCACTTACAACGTTGCTGTGTAGTTTATAACGTGCAGGGACATAAGAGGGGACTGCTACTTCTACAACTATAGATTGGCCCTTTGACCACCTCTAGGCCTAGGTACAATAGGTACTCTTTCCATGATCTTTTTATATACTAGGTCTTGTAGAAACTATGTATAATGTATAAAATACAGTAAAACAAATATTGACTTTACCATTCCCCTCATGAGCAGTCAATATTTATACTATCGAACTAAAACTAAATTCAAATATTCGTTGGTCAACTATCAATCGCCCCACCCCCTTTCCCCCAATCATTTTATTGGCTGTAGGAAACCCGAGAATGGTTTACTATTGCATATCATTTGATACTGAACAATACTCCGTGTATGGGTGATTCCATTATTTTCTTTTATGCTCGAGGGTAAGATCAAGAAGGGGGGTTGGGGGAAATAGAATTTTCAAGAACTTGAGCTACTGTATATCCACTTGAACATAATGGTATTGAATTACACTAAGGGTTAGTGATGGGGTCTCTGGAGATGGATTTCTGAGAATTGTTCATTGTTGCATACTGTTTAACGGATTCTCTCTGTGAGTGCTCTATCATTATCGCATCATTATTGGAACTATGTATCAATCTGTTATC
>NW_022747780.1:403913-437140 GCF_011630105.1 Anneissia japonica | reverse complement strand
ATGGTATTGAATTACACTAAGGGTTAGTGATGGGGTCTCTGGAGATGGATTTCTGAGAATTGTTCATTGTTGCATACTGTTTAATGAATTCTCTCTGTGACTACTCTATCATTATCACATCATTATTAGAACTATGTATCCACTGTTATCTTCGATAAAGTGTATTCCCTGAACACAATGGCATGGAGTTAGAGATGGTTGGGTTGGGGGGTCTCTGTAGGAAACCCGAGAATGGTTTATATTGCATATCATTTGATACTGAACAATACTCCTTGTATGGGTGATTCCATTATTTTCTTTTATGCTCGAGGGTGAGATCAACGGGGGGGGGGGGAGAATAGAATTTTCAAGACCTTGACCTTTGATCTTTTCTTTCCAAAAAGCATCTCTTAAGTCCTGTCCAGACTATCAAATTTGATTGGACAAAAACACGTGACATGCCTAAATATGGTCATGATGACATCACGTTAATAGCATATATAGGTACATCATGACTATATATAGGCATATAATAGTTTTTTTTCAAAGAAATTTGATGATGATCTATTCCTTAGTTTTTGCATAATTTTGCTAATAGACAGACAGACAGAATGACAGAGAGACAGACAGGGGTGAATATATGACCTCCTTGGTGGAGGCAATAACAATAGATTTGATAGAATCACTGCTGTTAATGCAAGATAAAGTTATTATCTGGACCATTCTAGATGACTGAATTATATCTCGTGCTTTCTACCAATTATACTGTGGCGCCGAGCAGTACGGACTTGTCTACTGCAAGCTACGAGCAACATTATTTAAAATATTAGTTAAATTACCCTGTAAATTGCTGATGCATGGCTGTTGATATAAGCGAAGCATTGTTTTATTGGCCCACTTTCAAACATGTCATAAAACACATTGTACTTGTTTCTACCAGATAAGATTATTTTATAAAAGATTCATATGTTTTTTTTCAGAATCTTGCATCCCTTGTTAAAAATGCTCTTTATAAATTCCTATATTAATTTATTATGTAATTTATTAGGTCATTCTTCTGTTGGATCGTTGACCTTTAAATAATGATGATTTTGCTCCACATGATAGGTTTAAAAGAGCATCACCTCATTAACCTAGTTTGGATACAAAAGCAAACATGTTAGCAGAATTTGTAACACCTTCACTCCCTGGCGAATTCTTTGAAACCTCTGAGATTTCAGTATTAGACCAGTTAAACACGATTTGCAAATCAGATAAACATATACAGTGCTGTTTATATTCCTGGGTGAACTGCTGTCATTTGTAATAGAATCTTGGAATTATTGATTATTAACATTATTTTGATGTTGTGACTGTTATATCAATTTTCAGTTTTTTTTTTATTTGAAGTATTTTTTTAAGTAAACTATTATCTTTGAATTTTAGAGACATTCATATTGCATCAGTTTCGAACGCTATTGGTTTAAAGCAAGTTGATCTTATTTCTTTCATTAACCAATCAGACGTACGCATTTCAGTTTTCTCTAGGCCAGTGACCCCGACCATCATCTTGATATTTGGATCAGGGATTTTCTTGTATGAATGCAACGGTGAGCGCATATGTTATTCATCTGGATGCTGCTAACCGTTAGATAGTGTGTGTAAACATAGGTGGGATGATTTAAAGCACTCCTATTGTCTGTACATTCTCTCAGGTTTTTTGTGATATATATGTAATTTACCCATATATGGCTGTGATATGACATCATGCCCATATATGGCTGTGATATGACATATGCCCATATATGACTGATATGACACCATGCCCATATATGGATGTAATATGATTTTGTCATGCCTATATATGGGCATTAAAAAATATTGTATGTGATTAATATTTACTATACTGTACACTAAAGGCTATGTCTTGTTGCTGTAAAAAAATAATGTTTAGCAGGATCATTGGACAGATTGAACTATATTCGTTCATTCATTCATTCTTTCATTCATTCATTCATTCGTTCATTCATTCAGTCATTCATTCATTTATTCAATAAATTAATCAATACTTTATTTTGAAAGAGATTTCCATACAACAAAATAAACAAAATGTACAATATATTATATACAGTATATGATGCCAAGTGTAAAAATGACTGTTGGAATGGTGATATATAAGTGATACAATTGATTGATATACTGTAATTATTTTAAATATACTTTCTTCTAAATAATAATAATTATAGGTTTATAGTGCACATAATGCTTAAAGCCTCTTTGCACTATATCTATAATTTGTTTTGATATTATTTATTTGAAATATTATTAGATAGAATCCCTTTGAACTACAGTGTACCTACACATAAAATAAGCGTGGTTGGCCTTTGACACGGGGGGTTCATTACCCCCCCCGTGTTCAGCTGTTTATATTTAATGATGCGTAGTGACAACAAGAGCCCTCCCACTTTAGTAGCCCCGCTAAAGACCACGAAATAAATAAAAAATCATTTTAATCCTGTAGGGAAATATTGAAGAGTGTAATGCATAAGGCTGGATGATGACATTTCACGCCTGTATTGAGTTGCTTCCGCGGGTTCTTGATCTTATTTTAAATACCGATGAATGCTTTCAAGATGATACCACGGCTGAGAAATTGTTGGGTTGGTTTAGGACATCGTCAGAAACAAAAGGTATGAAATCTATTTGAATGAATTATTCCTTTGTAATAAGTTTCATTGGTAGAAATATTTCTGAAAAGTAGGAGGTGTGGTTATGCCCGTGTTAGGCTTATACCCAGGGAACTATGGTATATTTTGCACATCCAGTATTCCAGATGGGTGCAATATATAACGCTGCTCTGATTGGTGGTTATGATGCTTGCCTACCTATCTTGGGGTCCTGTCACATTTTGCTAGAAAATACCAAATTTTTATCTCTTCATCTATTTATTTCAATACAGAATATTATTTGAAGTTAGTGGAACAGTCATCACCGGTCATAAAATTTATTTCTGATTGCGTCAACCATAAACCAGTAGCAACAAGAACAGCATTCACACTCAAACTACTAGCCATCTTGTGCGAGGGCGCTATCACCAACAAGTTTGACATTGTCAACTCCATTGCATTTTTTCAATGTAGCCAGAATGATGGAAGTCTATTTAACAAATCTATTAAAGAGACAGTTTTAGATGCTTCGCCGGTGATAGTAGGTCCTCCGAATCATCTTCTACAACTTAACCTTGAGTTTGCACGTGGGGTATTTTTATGGGAAAATGCATCGGTGCGTTGTGCCTGGTTTGACGCAGTAAGCAAGGCTAGTGCAATTTCATCATTTAATGTCATTCTACAGAGTGTTGGTAAGAATTTTTTTTACGTCTTTAATGGTTTTACCTTATCGGAAATTTATGTATTTGTCTTGCGTATTTAATTAAAATGTTAATTCAGGGAGTCGCAAATCCTTCGTAAATAGTCATGTGCCCTTGTGATAATTCTAATTTAACAGCTAATTAGCAGCAATTTGGTGATTAATATAATTTTTTAAAATTTAAGTAGGCCAAAGTTAACTAGGTTAAGTATAGTATACATCAAATAGGTTAATTTTAACTAGGTTAGGGTCTAATGCATTATGATCAATGTTTATTTACATTATAATACTTTTATCAATATTTATGAATTAATATCAGGCTCTGGAGGGGGAAAAAATTGATATGTAGTAAAACTAATATAGCTAAGACACAAATCATGTTTAACAAAATACTCGGGAATGGTTAATGAGATACAGATATTTTATTTAATATTTAAACCACCCTTCCCCCCCCCCCAACCCTTTCCTGCAGTTTTTAAATATTCAAAAATCTATCTCATTAACTGTCACCAATTTTTTTGTCAAATATGCTTTTCGCTTATGAAAAATCAGTTGTTCAACATATCAAAAGCCTGACTTTAATATAATTTTACTTTATTGCAATTGTACAGCCAGTTTTCAAATGTTTATATATTGGAAAAATAATTTTATATTATCTATTCATATCATATCATATCATACTGGTATTGTCTGAATATTAGAAAAATATACAAATACGTATATTTTTAGAAATAATGGTTTTCTTTTTTTTAATAAGGAGCGTTTAATGTAGCATGGAACTGCCTGAATGATTCATCAATGTTTGTGAAATCAGCCGCTGAAGATTTCCTGGCAGTTGCGAGTCTAGACCAATTTCGGACTTCCCATCTGGATGCTCCAATCCGAGAGCAAGTTGTGGTGGATACCACAGAAGCCTCAGTACGTGAAGGTCATTCAGATTGCACAAAAGATGCGGATATCGCTTGCCCTCAACGAAAGGAACACTTCAGTTCTGAAATATTTCAAAAACTGTTGATGGTAATCACCGTCTCCTACCCTGAACCCAGCCGTGAAATTGAACCAGACGGTATCAATGAAAAGTTTCGGCCAAAATCTGCTATTGAAATTATACGCAAGATGTTGAAACACGACGCTAGCCTATGCTTGCTGGCTACTAGTCAGAACCGCATGGTGGTGCAACTCTGTGCTTTTCTTACAGGTGGTGCATCAAACAATACAGCCTTTGATGTTGTGGACTTGTTAACAGAGCTTATGTCTTTGTCACCGTAAGTAATCTATCAGCATACAAGCCTATATTACAATTGTTATTAGCTGTATTTTTTATTTACATCAACCGGCGTAATTAGTACCGAAGGATTTAAAATGATGCATGTGTTAGACAGCATGTGGTGTTGATGTATTGTATAACTTATTGATTGTGTATACATTTTTTTTTTTGCCAAACATACAGAATAATTGATTGAGCAATAAAGTAATTAATCTTTTTATAATTATTTAATCTCCACAATCATATTTATTATGTACTAAATTCCTCTGTATGCTGTTATATTATGTATAATTTTCTTTATAAAATATTACATTTTTTGTTTTAACTCGATTCAAATGAACCTTTATGCTTTTTTTAAAAATAATTTTTCATTTTTTTTTATTCCTATGTTCAATTTTGAATAAAAAAATAACATTTTATTTTTGGCCAATTAACGCACATGCAGCCACGTAAAAACGGAAATTTAAAAAAAAATTTAAAGTTTTTCTTTATTTTTTTTTATGCCCGCCGCTGCTTTGAAGTCTCCAAAAATAAGATGTGTATACTTCTTCCTAATTATATAAATTTAAAGAATTTAACCATGCCATTACTACACTCTTTGCATTCAATATTTTATTTTTATTTACTCCTTCATCTGGATGTTTTTGGCAAAACCATTTGCTAAATAAAAAAACAAAATTTAATTTTTATTTTTTATTCGCTCTTGTCTGACAATGATTAAGAATATAAGTTTGCGAAACAAAGTATAATAAGTCTCGCCTTCAGACATGACATTGCTCTTAATACTATAATTGCATTTATACTCAAACCCACATCGTGAACACTGTACTATTAATTTTTTCCTCTGTTTTTTTAATATGGGTGTTGTTTTATAACAGTGTATTTTTTGGTTTTTTTTTGTTTTACTGACATTTATGGACGCACTACCTGGTTGTTTGTGCTGTTTAAATATCGTTAATATCCAAATTAAAATGATTGATTGATTGTTTCTCCAAAGTCACCTTAATTTGCCCAACTTCTCAGTAAACACTGCCCACAGATATTATATATTGCATATTAGCTGACAGATTTGTTTTCCAACAGATTTTCGGAAAGGTTGAGCATTTGTGAAATTCTGCAAGATGTTCCCAAGACGCTGCTTTACCGCCAAAATGAGGCACTGTCTGCAAGTTATCTGGCTTCTGCTCTTTGGCGGCTCGAGACTAGAAGGTAATGATGCAAATATTTTGATTCAGCAATTTTCTGGATGACTAATATCTATAATGTAGATTTTTAGTTCCTATGCATGTAATGCAATAGGAACTATTGTAATCACTCTTGCTATTTCCTATGTTTTTTATTGTGTGTAGTGTGTATGTGTGTGTGTAGACATTTATGCAAATGCGCATGCGTCAAAGAAAAGTTTTCCGACATTTTGTTTTACATCGCGATGCGAAGATCGATGTGAAGTTTCTGCACAGTTCAGTCAGGGTTCACGCTAACCGACCGGAATGTCGGCATGGATGAAACTATTTTGGTTTTACGGCAAAAAAATCATCTGCTGTAGGCATAGGTACTGTCTCTTATACACATCTAGATGTGTATAAGAGACAGGTGCGGGATAATGTCCAGGGAATGCGTGTAAAGGAAGATGTCGTTGACTATGCTCGCTTCAAATGGCCGCTCCTATTTTCAAGATTCTATGAAGCCTATAAATTCTCTGGACCAAGTCTGCCAAAGAATGATGTGATCGTTGCAGTTAACTGGACAGGGGTGTATGTGGTGGATGATCTGGAACAGGTGTTACTGGTATAAGCTAATGTAGGCTCCGGAGGAAATTTTTTTTTGATATGTTGTAGAACTGATTTTTTCTAAGACAATAAGCATATTTGATGAAAAACTCGGAAGCGGTTAATGAGATACATATTTTGTATATTTAAAATCGGTGGGGAGGGGGGCAAATGGGGCATAACCACCTTTTTTACAACCTTTTCCTTTTACAACCTTTTCCTTTTCCCCCAAGTTTTTAAATATTCAAAAATTTGTATCTCATTAACGGCTTCTAAGTTTTTTGTCAGATACGCTTTTGTGTCTTAGAAAAGCCAGTCATAAAACATATCAACAAAATTTGTCCATCTGAGCCTGGCTTCAACAAGGATTAAATATTCTATTATTTTAACTCTCCCATTGTTCTTCTCCAGTTTTACCAACTCAGTGTTGTAGCATACCTAGTGTAGCATAGCTTTCACTACTCAGGTTTTACACTGTCTAAGAAGCAAAATCAACTCAGCTTTCACTACCCCAATGTTGCACTACCATAGTGTAGCGCTGCCATGGGGTGTAGCCATTAAAAAGTTTATAGTGTTGTAACCTAGAATATTGTAGCATTACTTTCACGACAAAGTGTTGTACTATTCAAGCACTACTTTGGAGTGTAGCAATATGGACTTGGCTTTTGTTGGGCTTGCGTCGCCTCCGTATCCCAGTGTAGGATTTCACTATGGCGCACAGTAGAACCATAACCAATATTTAGCAGCTACCCAGTGTAGCACAACTTTCCCTATCTAATGTAGCACTACCCTGGAGTATAGCACTACCTTGGGATGTAGCATGGTTGCTACTAATTGTAGCAGAGCTTTCTCTTTATCCAGGTGTTAGGCTACCCAGCATTGACTATCAACATACTGTAATACTTATAACCCACACTCACCAGCACTATCTAGTGTAGCACTACCCAGGAGTGAGTTTAGCGCTACCCTGAGGTGTAGCATCATCAAACATATTTGTCGCAGAGCTTTCTCTATATTCAGGTGTTATACTACTCAGCATTGACTATCCACATTCTGCTTTACCTTGGGTGTCTAATGCATTCCTAAGCAACTCCTATATGGCGAACTGAGCTCAGGTGAAAGATCATGTAGAGGTTTAAAAACACTCTAAAAATATTGTTAAAACAATGCAACATTGATGCGGTCTCATTGGTAAAATAAGCGTTGGATAGATCCTCTTGGATGAACAGACTGAAGGACGGAATGAAAAACATTTTAGCAGAAGCGCATCTCTCGCGCTAAAGGAAAGCGTGCAGCAAAGAAGGTCAACTGAATACCAGTGTCACGAATGTGGCAGACACCACACCTGTCAAGTCTCACGCATCTTGCAGGAGTCTCACGCATTTAACTTTTGACCTCACACCCTCATGCATACTTTTTTAATGTGCTATTTTCTCGAAACATGTACAAACACGACTATTGGCGCTAGCGATGCCGTAGCGATCATCACATTGTTAGACTCCGCTTCAGTAGAAACTGAAGGAAACTAAATGGGATATCAAAGTGGCACTTTGTATCAATGTATTCACTGCAGAGGTGTATGTTATATCGATGCTTGACTGTATTTTAATTAAGGTTTGTGACCTCACGCATAGCTTTCAAAAAAATTGCCTATTTTTTTTAAGCAAATCCAGAAGAAATCTCAAGCAAGCCTCTGTGAGATCCTTGACAGGTCTAAGACACTTCAAAGCAAACATCGGCCTCATAAGTCACAAATGCGCAGACATCTAGAAGTAATTACTTCTCATGCTATGGAACTGCCTATACTTCTTTTTTTGTTTTAAACTTTTTTACGTACCAGTACGCTGGTTTATGATGTTAATCTTTTATTCTTGATGTTGTAGTGATCCTGATCCAAAAGTCAAACTACTACCCACACTAACATATAGAATTTAGGAACCCCATTAAAAGAATGTAACTTGGGTTTGTTAAGAGTTAATGATGAACTAATTTGCATAATTTTCCTGTCCTTAACAGCTTTTATGTTTACTTTGAAGACACTCAAACGAGTCATCATTATTCTTGCTACGATCTCAATGCTCTGCATTAATAAATTTGCCGCCAAAATATGGAAATCTTTTAATTTATAGTCTTCAAGCAAATCTTTGGCAATCAGTTCTGTAAAATGAATTTTAGAAGCTGATCATATCATTTTGTTTTTTGTATCGCTGCAGGCAAGAATCTGAATCAACTAATGAATATTAAATCCAGGCAATTATTTTCTTGATTAGGAAGAATCTTATACCTACCACGCAACACCCTCTATATTTCAACTTTTGCTTGATTAAGATGAGGCAAAGCAATATTATGAAATGTGTTTGTACAAAAAAAAAGGATTCCAATGATATTTTTAAATACTGTTTCCCTAGAGAAATATTACTTGCTTGAATGAATATTCAAGATATGCCTATAAACTTCACAATATAATTGGAAAGACAGACAGAGTAATTTATTTTATGCATTTTCTCAAGTAAGTTATTACACAAAACTATTTAATGTATGTTGTCAGGATCTTATTAACAATAATTGAATTTTTTTATGATTAAAAAAAAATGTTATGATGATTTTATTGTTGGAGAATATAGGATTGTTGAAAGAAAAAAAAAACATGCATTTTAACATTTGTCCAAATCAGTTATTACATTATAAATTTACTCAGTTTTATTTTCACATTATATTTTACTGCTGTCTTGAGTGCAATCTATAAATTGTTTAACATCTTGAGCGTTGTGGTGTTGGGTTCTTCATAAGTACCCAGGTTTATAACAGTCCATTCAATTCAATTTATTTCTATAAAACATATATATATAAATATTGTGATACAACATTTCAACATACTATATATAATTTTAATACTAATAATATATTTATTTTGAAATGAAAAGCTTGATCACCTGCGCAGGTGTTTTTAACCAGACTGTTTTAAAGTAAGTAAGTAAGTAACTTCTCTTTAAGTAATTATACGTCTACTACTGATTGTCTATCCCGTGCTAGATGACACTCAGTTTTTTTACTTTCAACCAAAATTATGGACTAAGCTTCCTGATAATACTAAAAATATATACATTCTTAACAGCTTCAAATATAATTTTAAAAATCTCTGATCTCTGCATATATGCCTAAACACCAATTAAATTTTTTTTTTGTCAAATGTGATTTATATAAAGTAATGAAAAACAATGAAAAATCATTTAAGGAAAATCAACAAACATGTATCTGACAACAACAGGTTGGTAAAAAAATTTTATTTTATTTTTTTTTTTTTTTGCTTGTACTTATCAATTTGGAAATTTGTAATCGGTTCTGGCAAAACCTTACATTTGTTGGTAAAATTTCAAAATTAGATTTTGGTATTACAAAATTCTATATGGTGATTATTTTTTTTTTTTTTATTTCGTATTCCAATAAGATTTGCTTAGATATTAGAGAAGTTATGATTATTTTAATACTCCTTTTAGGATTACAGATTTTTTTCAATATTAGGTAAACAAAATGTACTCTTTCTTGTGGCCACTCGTGCAACTGTTCTCTCCCCTTGAAAGAAAACTTAATAGATGATATTGTCAATTTGAGATCATAGGTTTTATCTTACCTAATAGTATACTTACTTACCGGTTTCTTCATCTTTTTTGCTCATATGACAAATTTGCGATGGTTGGCTCCTGGCGAATTATTATTATACCTGTACATACACTGTTAACCTCTTTTCCTTAAATATGTTAATTGCAAAAAAGTAAATGGCCCTTAATATTAGAGCATTAATAATGGCCTACTTATCACAAACTGCATTTTATAAATTATGAAAACGGGTTAATACGAGTGAATCAAGTAGATAACATTTGAGTTCACAATGAGATGCAAGTTTGAGTAGAAATTGAACCACTTATGCAAGTTACAATCGGGTGACTCCTACTTTTACAGTGATACTCTCATTTTAACCATTATTATTATTATTATTATTTCTAGACATACTTTAAAAGTTAAATCAAGGCAATTCAACAAAAGGACGCACATCTTGAGACATCAAAGAATATAACTCTGGCATTGACATTTTACGTGCCGCGCGACCCTACACACTAATTGTCAAAAAAACCATAGCAACCAAACCATAATTAAAAATCAGCATGTGACAATTACCCACGCGTGTGTCGGTTGTCATGATAATCGTGCGTCGTACGGTGGTTTTACAAAGGCCTAATGAATTTTTGCATTGACGTTGGACTGAAATTATATGCGGTGGGGTTACAAAGGCTAGGTGAACCTAATATGGATAAAGATTGCTTTTCTTTTCTGAGAAATAAAAGGTTAACGGATTACGTAATAAATCCTTAATTATTCCAAATTGTAAAGATTCCAAATGAATGGAACTTAAGTATAATTGTCCCAATCTTCAAAGCAGGAGACAGGAAAGATTTTAATAATTATAGTGGAATTTCACTAACTTCTTATGTTTCGAAAATTTTTAACAGAGTTATTTCTCTACATATTTCTTATTTTATTGAAAGTAAAGATTTGCTTTCATAAGTCCACGGAGGTTTCAGATCTAAGCATCGATGCGAAGATCATATTTTTACCCTTAAAAGTATTCTAACATGTAGATCTAAAGAAGGAAAAAATACATATTTAGCCTTCAAGTGTTCATTTTGTGCACCTTAGTCCAACATTGTCAAAATGACAGTTTAATGTTATATAAGAACATCAATTTTTATAAAAATTGTAAATTTCATTTGCTATGACTTTTCATTGTGTTGGTAAATTTTCACGAATCAACTTATAGTTTATAGAAGCACTTAACAAGCATGTGGTCAAAAGAAATCAGATATAACAGACACTGCAAAGTACCCAAAATTAATAACATAGTAACTAACACCATAAAACTTATGGGACACATAGACTAATAATTGATGGCTGTACTCGCAACTAGCATCGGAGTCAATGCCACAGTAAAAATCAGAGGACTATATACGCACATGCTATGTTCGCGAGTGGAGATGTGCGTCCTTTTGATTGCCTTGGTTAAATAAAGACTAGTTATCTACTTATTTTATTCAACTTTGACTCAAGTAATATCAAAATCTGTGCAAAACTTTACAATAGATCTGGCCAGTAGTAGATTATCAAGCTTCAGATGCATGAGGGCGACAGACAGGTGTGCAAGTAGAGAAATCAAAGGTGTTGTTTTTCAAACTAGTATCCATTCTAACTGGTATTTGCCATTTACGGTATCTTTATTTAGAAAATATCAAACATATAATATCATTCAGTGGCATCCAAAGCTGAATTGCAGAAATAATTTTAAGAAGCTCACATTACAAAAGAATTACAACAAGTTACATAAGAAAAAAAAATTGTTAAAGATAAACATGAAAACAGCTAAATTCAAATCATGTCTTATTAAGAAAGGACCACTTGATTTGCACTACCCTCATATAATAATTAACCTTATTGCACCAAATTATTTCTTCCTATCCAATAGTTATTTTAATTCATTATACATTATACAACATTTGCCTTTATTATGTTAATGTATGAATAACAATGTAAATAGCCAAATGTTATTCAGAGCAGTTGCATTAAAACAGCTAAAAGCAAATCATGTCTTGTTAAGAAAGGACCACCTGATTGCACTACCCTCATATAATAATTATTGCACCAAATTATTTCTTCCTATCCAATAGTTATTTTAATTCATTATACATTATACAACATTTGCCTTTATTGTGTTAATATATGAATAACAATGTAAATAGCCAAATGTTATTCAGAGCAGTTGCATTAAAACAGCTAAAAGCAAATCATGTCTTATTAAGGAAGGGCCACCTGATTGCACTACCCTCATATAATAATTAACCTTATTGCACCAAATTATTTCTTCCTATCCAATAGTTATTTTAATTCATTATACATTATACAACATTTGCCTTTATTATGTTAATGTATGAATAACTATGTAAATAGCCAAATGTTATTCAGAGCAGTTGCATTAAAACAGCTAAAAGCAAATCATGTCTTATTAAGGAAGGGCCACCTGATTGCACTACCCTCATATAATAATTATTGCACCAAATTATTTCTTCCTATCCAATAGTTATTTTAATTCATTATACATTATACAACATTTGCCTTTATTGTGTTAATATATGAATAACAATGTAAATAGCCAAATGTTATTCAGAGCAGTTGCATTAAAACAGCTAAAAGCAAATCATGTCTTATTAAGGAAGGGCCACCTGATTGCACTACCCTCATATAATAATTATTGCACCAAATTATTTCTTCCTATCCAATAGTTATTTTAATTCATTATACATTATACAGCATTTGCCTTTATTGTGTTAATATATGAATAACAATGTAAATAACCAAATGTTATTCACAGCAGTGGCACCTTACTAACCAAACAAAAAGTTGGGAGCTTAGAATCTAAATATAGATACTTGTAGATAACAAATATATTTGATTGTTGTTTCTAAATATTAGCATTACAACAGGTAATGTTGTATTCCCATATAGTATTAACAACCATGTTCTGAATATTGTAACATTTCTTAGACTTTGGTGTTCTTAATAATATGTTGAATTTTAATCATCATATCAAATTTAGCATTAGTATTAACATAATAGAATGTTAGGGTTCGTTAAGCGGAATTTCTGTAAATTAAGGAATCTAAAAACTTTGATTTGTCTTTATATACAGTATCTTTGGTTAGGCCTCATCTCAAAAATAGTTCTATTATGTTTAAATGGTTTCTGTAAAAAACAAATTAGATATTGTGCAACATATGTTTCTTAAATTTGTTTGTAAATCTTATAATGATAGTCCTTATTCTAATGTTCTTGTTGGTCATTGGTCAGTGTATTTCATATTCAATTCTACAGACTCAATATTCTTAAAAATGGATTTCTTTGCTGATTATGTAGAATTTTTAACTCATTTTTATTTAGATTCTACCATTGACAGTATTTAATAGTTTGAGTATATAAAGTATAAAATTAAGGCATCTTTTTAGTAAGTTTTTTAAATAATGCTGTTTTGACCGTGTTGTTTTTTATGTATATTGTAAGTGGCGGGCTCCCTGCTGTCGGATGTTAATTAAAATAAAACAAAAATACAATAAAATAAAATATTTTACAATTTCTATAATTTGCATATTGATGTTAAACATTAAATTGTTTATAATTATTGCTTTTCAATGATTATTGATCGTTTTTAATTAACATATTGATAACAAATTCAGAATGACCTAATAATGATTGTCAAAAGGAGTGATTACATTTACTTACAACCAGCAACAGTATAAATAGCCACATTTTAATGACAATCATTAATCATTGTCACCAAAGTGATCACAAAGTATAATAAATTATTGTGACAAATTGTTGCTAGACACTTGAATGATTAAAGGTAATAAATTATTGAAGACAAATTGTTAATAACCTGTTAAACTATTAGTATTTGCCTGAGTGTAAATGCAGCATTCTGCAAATTTTATATTTTACAGATTACTTGAGATTCTGGGGGTGGGGGGTGGGGGGAACCTCCCTGACTAAAAGGCAGATTTCCCGGATGACAGCATAAATGGGTGAACTTGCAAAAGTCTGGTTTTTTTTTCTCCTGGGTGAATTTGCTGCCCTTTAAGTTTTGCAGCCCAAAATTTGGATGTGACCCATAGTCTATGGACCATCGTTGTAATGCACCTTATCATGTTCTAGTACACTGATTCTGCAACCTATTTCCACCTTGGAAACAAGTCAAATGGCCAAGCGGTTCGAAAGGCACGCTTGCCTATGGTTCTGGTAATAGGACTTTTAATGATGATAGGCTCTAGGCTATAGGCCTAAAGTGTAGGCTAGCCAGCCTTTGTTGAAAGGGCACTTCATGAAAAGGGGGGTTCGTTCGAACCCAACGAACCCCCCTGGCTACGGGCTTGAGTGTCCAAAGTCTTCCTAGTATTTAACTGGTACTTCAAAAGATTAGAGTGCATCCAAGAAAAAGGGTGGGGGTGCACTTAACTAGCACCCATCCAGTCTCCCGAATTTTTAGTTCAAGAGGTTAAATGTTTGGGAAGGGCCATCAGATTCAGTGAGTCTTTTTGCTGAAGTTTTGAAATGTTGTAGGTACTTATAGAACCTTAAATTGTCGGGAATGCCACTCTCGGAGTTGAATTTTTGCTTCTTATTTTTATCACGACCCACTGCGAACCTTAGAGAGAATATTAAACGTGCATGCAATTTTTCAACTCCTGATTTCATTGTTATCTTGAAAATCCTAGAGGCAGAAAAAATCAAGTTGGATAGAATGCTTTTAGCTGGCTTTCTTCGCCTTTCTGTATTTGAAATCGTTTATGCAACTATTATAATGTATGGCCTTGCACAGCTTTTACTCAAATACACCGTTAGGTATTAGTGAAAGTGTGTTATCATTATTATAATTACTTGGCACATACTTTTTGTCAAATGACCAGGGGCTATAATTAAGTGTTTTGATCTAAAATGAAATTGCATAGTACTGTATTGCAATTTGAATATATTGTTTTTTGGGGTTTTTTTAAAATTCATTATTTTCCATTCACATTAAAAGTAGGAAATAAGATTGAAAATAAGAATTCCTTTTCTGCACATAATTGAAAATGTTCTGTTGATCTTAAACCATAATCTTATTATTTACAATTACAGTATAAATCATCCACATTTCATTATACTATGTTGAATTTGTGAAGGGCAAAAATATTTCATGGGGCTTGCCATCCCACAAACCAGCTTCGGTGACCAAAATTGAAAATTTACTTTTTCTATAATATATTCGTATTTCCCATATTAATAAGCTTTAAAACGATGGGTTATTTACTAGAATTGACTTACTATTAAGTTATGAGTAAAAGTAATATGACGTCTCTGTACTAAGGTATATTTAATGCTGCCACATTCTATTGCTGATTCAGTTTAACAATTAGCGACCGTACACTGGTTTTGGGATGGCGAACCTCATGTAGTGTATAGTTGTTGTTTGTTGTCTTAATTTATTTTAACCAAGCATAACATTTAATGTATATTTAATATACAGACCAATAAAAATGCTTGAATTTTCTATTAAGTAATATAGAATATAAAATGTAAAGATTATAATTATTTTAAAATTATGTTTTCAGTACAAATTGTTTTTCTGTTTAATTCTGTTTTATCTTAGCACCAATAATATTAAGTAAAGGAAATCAGCAATCCATAGGCTTCAAAGACTTGTTAGAATAGAATAGAATAGAAATCTTTCTTTATTCTGGATACTCAGTCAGTATTGTTCACTTCTCTTCCCTGAGATCCAGGGTATTATCTTAAACTACATTATATTAAAAAATAAAATTAAAAGTAAAATGCAGAAGGGATAATCTTAGTAATCTCTTTAGTAATAAAAAAAAAAAATTATTTATGTTAGCATATGCTAATATTTGGGCCTAATGTAGGAAATTCATGGTGTGGAGTTGCATAGCTTAGTAGTTAAGGTGCTTGCCTTCTAATCCCAGAGTCCTGGGTTCAATTCCTGTGACAGTAGAACTTTTCTCACAACTAAAAACAACTCCAGTCCTAAGCCTCGTAAAGAGACTTCACTGATGAACGCATCACGTTATTTCATTTTATTTAAGAGGGACCCTGAATATCAGCCAACCTTCTATGATACGCTGGAAGGGTCACCCCCTATAATATATGGTTACTATTTATTTTAGCATATGCTATTATTTGGGCCTAATATAGGATGCACTATTGTGTGCTTGACTTTATAACATTAATTTCATATCATCCCACAATAATATCTCACAATAATAACATCTCACAATAATACATATTATTAGTTATATTTTAAACCTTTGTGTATTGTTAATTATCCTAGGCGAGACTTTTTTTTTAACATTTGTTTCGCGAACCCACCGCCACGAAAAAAATGAAATTTTAGTAAAAAGTCTCGAAATCTCCAAACATAAGATGTGTATAATTCTTCCTAATTATATAAATTTAAATCATTTAGCCGTCCCATTACTACACTGTTTACATTAACCAAAAAAATTCCATTTTTATTTTCTCCTTCAACTGGATATTTTTGGCAAACTATTTGCTAAATAAAAAAACAACATTTTTTTTTTCTGCCCTCCTCTGACGGTTTTAAAAAAATTAGGTTCGCGAAACAAGGTATAAAAAAGTCTTGCTATAATAATTAAATACATGGAGGTTTGAGAAGAACATTTACCATATCATTATTCAAACTTAAAAACTATCCTAATGCACAACCTGACTAGAAATATACTCCGAGGCTCCTTGAAATTTCACCTTAACCTTTAGGAATGAGTGATGTATGTGATATCACGCATCAGTCATCCGGTAGATCGATAAATGGAATTACATTTGTCACATTGTAATACAATATATATACTATCAACACATTCACAATACATTAATTTATACTGTACAGGTAATTTCAATTTTATTTTATTTTATTTAGTACCTCCTGATCAGAGACGTAAAGTACAACATATATGTGACAAGCTCTGGCAAAACCAGCCATTTTTAGGAAAAATTTAAATTGCGTGTTTGGTATATTTTTATCCGGCATGAATTCTTCTTTAAAACAGTGATTATTTGACGGAAATTGTTTGAGTATTAACCAAGTTATGAATATTTCATTCATTGGATATCAGCCATGTGGGTTTTGATAAAACAGCTTTCAAAGACTCAAAAATAAATAGTATATTATTAAGATTTGTATTTTGAAAATAATTTTAATATACTTTTTAGTTAGATTTAGTGATTGATATTTTGCAGAAATGTTCTTCAATGTAACTTCTTTTATAGAATGCAAAAACCTGAAAATTTATTAAAATTCCGATTTTGTGTGCATGTACAAAATTAGAAATTACACATACAGAAACCTGGAAAGTAAAGAGACAAAGAGGAAATCTCAACAACTACAGTAACATTGAGTTCTGAACAGTTGCCATTTCTTGTTTTCGTACTGCTTCTTTAATATTATATCATATATGTAATAATAAAATCTAAAGTGTTGTTGAGGTGTTATTTCAACATTAAACAAGCATATTATGCAGATATCTGTTTTTTTCTTAAACCTAACATTTTTATATATCTTGGTTATAAAAAGTGAAATCTATATTTACTAGTAGGCTATATGATCATTGCAGCTAAGGATATTTGTCCCTTAGTGTCTCGCAGCTAGGAAATTCATTATATATCAATTTCCATGATGTTAATTGAAAAATATTTGATATTTGACTTTTTTGACTTCTCACTCTCATAAATTGATTAGAATATATGTTGAGTGAAAAAAAAAATAACTGTTCCCTATTGCCACATTTAGCAAAGATCAATCTCCAGATGCATGATGGGTATTCTCTGTCTGCATGGTGAATGATGGGACTGTTTTTTTTTTAATAGTGGGAAAGCATTATAATAATGTTTTGACTTTCATATTTTGTTTAATATGGAAAATTTCTTATGATCAATATAATATAATGAATTACTTTACTTATCATGCCTTACTGTTTGGTCTATTCCAAAATATATAAATATGTAAATAGTATAATATAATCCATCAAAATTGCACAATCAAATAAATGGACTATACAGTATCTATCTTAATTCCTCTGGCCATCTACCAGACTCAGCTGACCATTTCTTATGGATGTATCTATAAGATGTATATTATATTCCAATGGTCATCTACAGTATTTATTCCATGGACCAGTTTTATGGCCTCTGGATTGATGATAACAAACAACAAAAGTTCAAAGATTTATTTCCAGTGTGGTCCTTTTGGTGGTGATTGGGCTTTGCAACATACACATGGGCCATTTAAATTCTTTTTTACTGTAAACAATTCCTTAAAGAATTGGAATGGTATAATATCACACAAACCAATATAAGATCAAGCAAAGCATGCACTAATGAAAAATTAGTGCACGGTCAGAGGTGTTTCTAGAAAAGCTGCTCTTCTACTATCCGTGTGGGAATGGGCCAAAATATTGACAAATTTAAATTTGAAAGCAAGTTAAAAAAAAAAACAGTATCCTATGGACTATTAACTACCCACTGTAAAACATAAAAAAACAATATATTTATACAAATAAATTCTTATTTAATATATACGGAATGTCAACAGTTTGTTACAAGACTCTCCAGAAGCCCAGACCACACATATATATTTGGCAAGAAAATTAAATTCTTGTTCTAAATTGTAATTGAATGTTAACCATAGATGTATGAAGTAGCGCAGATACGAAACAAACATGATGCAAGCCATTATGATACAATATTTTCAAATTTATTCGATCATAATTTATGGAGATGAATGAACTGAAAGAGCTCATCGTATACAATACTTCATTCTCTTCCTCATAATATTTTTGTGTATGTATGAACATTGACAATACAGTAGTAACTCTATTAAAGGGACATTTAAAGACAAATTTAGTGTTTCGCAGCTAGGAAATTCATTATACTGTATTATAAAAATTGACAAATTTAAATTTGAAAGCAAGTTAAAAAAAAAAATGGTATCCTATGGACCATTAACTACCTACTGTAAAACATAAAAATACAATATATTTATACAAATAAATTCTTATTTAATATATATGGAATGTCAACAGTTTGTTACAAGACTCTCCAGAAGCCCAGACCACACATATATACTTGGCAAGAAAATTAAATTCTTGTTCTAAATTGTAATTGAATGTTAACCATAGATGTATGAAGTAGGGCAGATCAGAACAAACATGAGCGATATGTTCCAAAGAGTAGTATTTGAAAGTGCTACTTCAAACCCTCTCCCAGTCCTCTCGGGAGTTCCTTAAGGCTCCATTCTAGCCCACCTTCTGTTCAACATCTTTGTTAATGAAATACCTAATATTTTCCAAAATTCCAGCTGTCTTATGTTCGCTGATGACCTCAAGATATATAAAATCATTACCACCATTGAGGACTCCATTGCGCTCCAGGCAGATCTGGAAAGACTCCGCAAGTGGGTTTCCGACTGGAAAATGTCCCTGAAGTCCGATAAATGCAAAGTCCTGTCTTGCTCCCTTAAGAATACACCTATTACTTTTGCTTACTCTGTTCAAGGTGAGGCCCTTAAAAGTGTAAATTCCTATCGTGACCTCGGCATTTTTATTGACCGTAAACTGACATTTATTTCACATGTTGACAACATTGTTAAAAAGGCCAATCGATTGCTTGGGCTAATGTGGCGCAATTGCATTCGGTTCTCCCCACACACAAAACGTGCACTTTACTTATCTCTTATCCAACCATCACTCGATTTTTGCTCAGTTATATATAACTCTCTCTCTGCTTCCCAAGTTTCCAGAATAGATCGAATCCATAGAAAATTCTTGCGCTTCATCGGCCCAGCAGCCAATTGGCCTCCTATCATTTCTCCGACGTCTAGGAGAGCAAGACAGGATTTATACTTTTTGTACAAATGTCTTAACTCAAAGTTTAAATGTAATCTTGTATCTATGTTTCATTTTAATGTACCTGTTCGTAATCTTCGTTATAAACCTTTTCTTCATGTTAAATATTCTCGTGTAAATGTTTGTAAAAATGGTATTTTCCGTAGAATTTCGTCAGCTTATAACGCTTGTCTTTTAAAGAATAATTTTTCGGATATTTTTAACTGTAATTACTCGCAATTTAAAAGTATTATTAATGAACTCGTTTTTTTAATTTGTATTGTATATATTTATGCTCTGTTTACTGAAAATTTTATTTCAACCTATTATTGGTGTTTTATACTGTTGGTTGAGAATAAAGAATAAAGAATAAAGAATGATGCAAGCCATTATAATGCAATATTTTCAAATTTATTCGATCATAATTTATGGAGATAATGAACTGAAAGAGCTCATCGTATACAATACTTCATTCTCTTCCTCATAATGTTTTTGTGTATGTATGAACATTGACAATACAGTAGTAACTCTATTAAAGGGACATTTAAAGACAAATTTACACAATAATTGTCCCCTTTTATAGGATTGCCCCCTTAATAGGGTTTTACTGTAAATGAACAAATATTTCCTTTTAATTCTTTCTAACATGAATTCATCTGTGTCTGTTAATTGACTTTTAAAGGCCCCCATTTATACTTCAACGATAAGGATAACGATAAAAAAGCTAAAAAGCAGTTGTTCATATAGAAAAAACGTTCATTCATTCATACTAACTAGTAGCTTCATTGCAGTAGTAAATTCCCATGTTACGGATGATCCGCACCTAAGACAAACAGGATTTAACACATTGACTGCCAGACCTTTTTTAAGGTTCCTTTCCAGGTGCCAAAACAAGTTTACATGTACAAACATACTTTTTTAAAATTTTATCTAGTCATATATCATCATGATGTGTCTAATAAATTGGCGGGAAAATATTAGGGGGCGAGTATACTCGTCGATGGTACTGTGATAGAACTTTTTACTGACTATGCCAAGTGCGAGTTATCTCGTCCGCTTTTTACATGGGCTGGTATATGTTCAAAGGGCGCCCCCACTTGTATCACTCAAGTGTACTACCGGCAACATAATACAAGAAACATACATGCGTCATTTGTACATTATCGTCTAGGTGTATCTTCCCCAAACTACCAGCCATTGAGTCTGTGGTTTTACAATGTATAATAAAGAAGTTATAAATGCTAGAATGTTACCCCGATTTCGACGAGTATACTTGTCCCTGGCGCCCTCAGCAACGAAATACGAAGAACTTTATTGCAATCTCTCATTCAAAATTGAAGTTTAACAAAAGGGGAGAAAAAACATTACAAAACAACATCACAAACCCACTAAACACATACACCCCGTTGGCGAGTATACTCGTCGCTGGCAGCCAACGTGTTAATAAATCTAAAATTTGTATGTCATGCGTATTAAAGACGACCCCCTGTTTTTTTTAATTTAATTGAAATTTGCTATTTTAAGCCATATCTAACGCCGGTTTTTCCACTAGGCGAATTTATTCGCACGAATTGAAAGCATCTGTTGACTTTCTAAGTTCTCATTGGTTGCGCATTTTTTATTTCGCTTCGCAAAAAGTGGGAAACAGTTTGAACTACCGATTTCACTGAAGCGAAAACTTCAATAGAAACATGAATGCACGTGCACATAAATTCACCTAGTGGAAAACCGTCTTTATAACACAAGTATATACTGTATTATTGTGAAGTGTCATTCTTTATCCTCCATTGACACGCAAAGATCAGAATGTCATATCGCCAAAGGTATTTTAAACTCATTGTGTCGTGCCCATCAAATACAGCACCCTTCCCATTCTGACAAATGTTCTTGTAATGCCATTTTTTCATCAGAGTCATTAGTAAGTTTAATGAATTATTCATTAAAATTAATAGTATTTATTAGTAAGTTTTGAATATTTTTTAGGGACCAATATCCATAATTTCAATATTTTCAAAAGAGTACATATGCTTTGAGAGTGGGGAGGAAGTTGAAAGTG
This sequence comes from Anneissia japonica, assembly GCF_011630105.1. Taxonomy (NCBI): domain Eukaryota; kingdom Metazoa; phylum Echinodermata; class Crinoidea; order Comatulida; family Comatulidae; genus Anneissia; species Anneissia japonica. Next base: position 415,234 of record NW_022747780.1, on the reverse strand, counting down.
TATATATAAGTACTGTTATGATGAAAAGTATAAAATGATGATTTTTGAAATTTCACAAATCAACATTTTTTTTATGCACATTTTCTTTCAGGGGGAAGGAGATCACATAAAAGTATGTTTTGGAAATTATTGATGATCCCCATAGTTAAATTACATTCATTATTACAATAGAATATTCAAAATACTGCAAACCATGTTGTTGTTTTTGGTATGGTTCAATTTTGTTTTCAATTTTACAAATTAAAAGTCAAATTTCTATCTTCCAAAATGAAATTGTAGTTGTGTTTTGAAATTTATATGAATAAATTTTTAATGCATATTGGTGATTGAAATTTGTGCGTATTGTACTGTAGTGGCAAATTAACTGATTACATTTTTGCTGAAAATCACCAGATAATCTCATCATGGTTCTGTATTAGAAATTTGACAAGAAGCCCCTGTACTAGGCTTTAATTTCAATTACAGTATTTGTCGTAGCATTTCCACGTACTTCAGTACTTACAGATTATCACTTTTTTTTGGTTTCTGATTACTAAAGCAAACACAATGATAATTTTTGTTGAATTTATTATTATAGTCTTTATTATATTTCAAAAGTTATATTAACCATATTTTTGTTTTTGAGTTTTGGTATTTGGTTATTATAATAATACCTTCATTACCTTAATTAAGTAGTATTATATTCATTATTATTATTGTGATTATTATTTGGTATTATCATCATAGTTTATAATTACCTTATTTATTTTAGTAAATGCCTTGCTTGGAATTAGCACCTCAAATAAATGCTCCCTCCTGAGCCTCATTTGGAATAAACTCCTACCTCGAATAAATGCCTCAGGGCCTTATTTTTTCCTCAAATATATATTTGAATATATCCATTTTACACCAAAAAAATAACATATATATGAATATATACGTATTCATTTTTACACCAAAAGAAAATACTTCCTTTGAATAAACTCCCCCACCTGAATAAATGCCTCCCTTAAATAAATGCCCCCTCAAAAACCCTTTGCAATAAACACCCTGGGTGTTTATTCAAATATGTGTGGTATAATAGTACATTCATATAGTAGTATTATCTTCATTTATTTTGATTAATATTATTATTATTATACTATTATTATAGTTATGTGATTACTATAATTAGAATGTAGTATGATATCTTAAATATTAAGATTTTCACTACATTATATTTCATGTTTAGCTTTTTATTTCTGTGTAGACAAAATAACTTAAAAAATATATTGTCACTCAAAAATACAAAAAAAAAAATTAAATTGAATTGCTCAAATGAAAAATCAAACAAGATTTAAAATAAAAAAAAGTTACAGATCGATAAAAAAAAATCTGTTTTCAATTTACAGACATTCTTCTAGAAACATTCTTTTAAATTAATAGTGGAAAGGATAGATGCCAAGGCTATAGAGGAATGATATTATTTCAGTGATTAAGAGAAGAATATTTTTTTATGTTGCTTCCTATAGTATATAGCTATAGTCTTCGTAGGTTTACTTTTTTTAAATGACGTATGATATGAGTTTAAGGGTCGTTCACAATTATCAAATTTTTTGCAAGTGTACCAAACAGTGCTCTTTTTGAGTACCCCCTTCCTCCCCTCTAAAAGTGTTCCGTACATAAATGCTGATTTTGCAAAACCATTTTCCATTTTTTTGTGAAGTCATCTAAACTACTATACTTGGTTACTTAAAAATGTGTATTATATCCATGATTGAATTATAATTGGTCCTAAAAATCTAATTTTATTTTAATATTTCAGGTTTATTTTGAATCAACATTTTCATGCATATGCAAATGTGTACAAAGTCTACCCCATCCCTCTAGTATAATGTTTGTACACTTGCGGAAATGTTGATAATTGTGAACGACCCCTTAAAAACTTGTGAATTTGTGTAAGTAATATGACACCATGTCCATGTGTATGGACAGGCACATCAAATATATTTTTCAAATTAAATTTGATAGTGTGGACATATAAAAAAAATTAGCTGGTTGTGACATCAGTTTAAAAACCTGTGAAAACGGTGGCCTCGCTATAGAGGCACTCAGCCTTGATGACCGCATTTAAGTTGTTGCTGTAGTGTATCAGAATGATGTCAGAATGATGCTATCCTAACAACAATATGTAATCAAAACTCACACATAATAGACCTATATCTAGTTCAAGCAATTTAAAAATCAGTATGTATTTATGTCAGTCTACTTTTAAAAATTGCTTTTTATTCATCCAGTATCACTGAATGAAATTTCTAATATGTATTTTTATTTTCTCCCAAACTGTATTGGTCAGCTGTTGAATTGAGGATAACCTTTATTTCATGGGACAGTGTGGTTTTGTTGAAGCTGCTGTATCCACTTGGTTAAATTTGTTTAACCAATTTGTAACTATACATACTCTTTTCTGTGGAAGACCAGGCCCGGAATTTATCAATCTCAGCTTAGCAAATATCTTAAGTCAAAAAAGTTTAGATGTCCGCCTAAGCAAATATCTTAAGCTGAATTATCAAAACATCTTAGCTTAAAAATCATCTAAGATGGTTCATATGTACAATCGACTTTTTAATTTTAAGTAATTTGTAAGTTTAAGCAATATTTATAAATTTGACTTAAGCAAAAAATGAACTTAAGATGAATTTAAGCTGATTTCTAGTTTGATAAATCCAGCCTCTGGTGCTTAACAAGTAAAACAAAAATGCTATTAATCTTTGCATCATCAAGTTAATATAAGTTGCTGTTGTATATGAAAGTACTATTAATAGTACAGCAATAACAAAGATCAGGAATAGGGACAGTTAACAACAACCACAATATATAATACATGCCGTGATAATAGTACCATACATGCTAATGGGATGAGGGATTAATATTTAGAGAAGATTGTGCACGCAAAAAGAGTCGGAGCATCTTTTTGAACTTAAGACAGAGAGCAACTCAAACCTTTTTTTTTTTTATTGTTGACTTATCATTTTATACTCGCCAGTATTCTGAAATCAGAGATTGTATTACCAACAGGACAGAAGGGTTCAATGACCTAACAAGTAGACCCTTCACAACATATCAAAGAAATCAGAAACTGCAATTTCAAAATTCATAGTTTAACTGAAAGCAAATATTTGTAGATATGGTTTAATATTTCTGTTGTATCTGTTTCTCGGTTGGTACAGGAGAGCACCCAGACAGATGGGCATTGCCCTGTTTTAATCAATCTTACTAGGTACTGCTGAGTTGTTTTGTCGGGGAGAAAATTATAGGCCTATGTATTTTCCACATTATTAATAAACTTTATTTTAGTCTAACCCTGGACCAATTTTAAAACATTGAGCAACACCCGACCACGCCCACTTTGCTCTCGTTAGGGACATTTACCCCCCCCCCCCCATTTACAGTTATGTAATTTTACAAATGGTTGAACTTTGATAGAGATTTGTAGAAATTTCTTCAAATCCAGATGGGGAATTATGGAATGCTCAAGTTACAAGAGTGTAATCGAGTGAAAAACTACAGTGTGACTTCCGTTTTATAATTCTCAGCTGTGTAGCTTAAGAGAAACACTAGAACATTGCATTTATACTAAATCATCAGACGTTTTTTAAGAAAGTTCCGGTAATAAAAACTGAGATTCCTTGTGTAATCTCAGAGGAACCTAAGCTTTTTAAATAACCATAAATAATCCTAATGCTTCCTGATGGATAGACGATGCATAAATTGCAAATGTAATTTATTTCAAATTATTTAACTCTGTATAGTATTAATTCATTTCAACTGGTACATCGAAAATACAATATTCCTTTCTATATTGGTTAAGACTAGGCTAGTTGTCTGGATGTCATGGGTTTGATTCCCACCCAAATCTCTTGCGAGATTTGTTTTGGCAAGTATTGTGGTACGTACTGATAAGATAGAATAAGATTTCCTGGTTAATAATAATAATAATACCTGTACAGGCTTTGTTTAAACATGGAAATGCTTGTATCACTTGAAGATGTTCTACAAGGCCGTACTATATACTAATGAGAAATACCATAGAAATTGAACAATTTTTATACAAGTAAACATAAACGAATTCAAAACCTAACACAATTGGGTAACAACTGTTTAAATGAATAAACTTTTGTTGCATTTTGAACTGCACTTTCAAGACTATTCCATAATTTGGCACCATAATAGGATCTTGTATGGTATTTTTCTTCCTTATAAAATCCATAACACTGCAGCAGCTACCTCAGCGCATTTTGGCATTTAACCCTACCAGGTACTTACTTATACTGTACTCCTGCATAGAGAAGAAGCAATTCAGATAAAATGCTTTGATCAAGGACACAAGTGCAATGCACAGCGAACGATTGACACCCCAACCTCGAGGTTTGGAAACATCTTACCATCACTTCACCTACACTACATTTTATACTTTTTGTATTTAAATCATTTTGGATATTATCATTCTATTGTGTGTGGTTTTTCTTTTGTATTTTAATCTTTGAATTATTGTTACCATTCAGCTGCATTCTGCAGAACAAATTGCTTTGAAAAACCTTTTTGCAATAATGAATAGATATATTAAGTACATTTCAGACTATCAGAAATTTTATTTAACAAAAACTGTTGTATGCCCATATATGTCATGACATGCCTATATATGGTCATGATGTGATGTCATCATGACCATATATAGGCATGTCACATGTTTTTTTTGCCAAATTAAAATTTGATAGTCTGGACAGCTGGGCTTTGGAATGTGCAATGGTAACAGATGAGATGTTGGATAACAGCTGACAGCATGTCGTTGTAAAGATGGGTCAGTAGAGGGCTTCAGCATATTCAAATAGTGCAGCATTGTCTACAGTGTAGCAGATAACATCTTCATAAAATTTGATTGAATTGTGGCTGAAATTTGCGGACATTGTGTGTATTTCCTCAGGGAAACCAAGCTGAAGCTGTTCTGTTCCACTTGAAAAAACTCGCAAGCAAATTCGACAAACTGACTATAAACGAGGTCGTTAATAATTCACCAATAGATTGTGGAAATTCATCTTGCGAAAGTTACACACTTGCGTAGACACAATGTTACTGCCGTTCCAAACATTAACTTATTCATTAGCCAGCTTACTGTATTTCTCAAGTTGACTTGCTTTAATATGGTGCCTCCAGTTGTCTAATCAAAAACCAGTAGACTCCTTATCCAGACAGAATGTGATTGATCAGTGGTTATATGCTTTCTGATGCAGACTAAACATTCTGAATAATGGCACAATAAAGAGAAGAAGAGACTGCCAAACATTAAACACCAACAATTACATTGAAAATGTTCATAAAAAAGGTTTGCAGTGCAAGGTTTAAAAATATTTTAATTAATATTAAAATGTTGATAATTATTCCATAATTCAAACAATTTTTTGGGCGAATGCAGGATTTGGCTGTAGGGGGTACGCGAGAGTCTGCACCACCATGGCTGGGGCTGGGCTCAGAACATTTTGAGAATATGGACCTCTTAGGTGCCCAGAAATTGCACTCTCATACCTTAAAAATCTTACCGGTAATTCATATCAACAATACAATACAACAGTTATTTTTCTTAATACAATCTAGGTGGTGCACTCGCACTATCAGCACCTGAACCCCCCTCCCCCGCATCTGCCCTAGAATTTCTAATGAAATATTGTAAACATTCATTCTGTTTTCATCACATAATTTGTCTGTCGAAGCCATTTCCTGGCAGTTAAGACTTATTTGTTAAAATATGCTGTTAAAAAGGTATAGATAACATCCCCATACAACAACAATAATGTTTTTGTCTGGCTGGAGGATTAAAGTATATAAATCACTCATAACTGATGTGTGTAATCTATCTCATGAAAGCAATAGACTAAAACATGATTTAAAGTTGTGAGGTACATCAAAACACAAATCATTTATTAAACATATATATTGTTTAAAATTTTTTATTGAATTTACATAGCCAGATGCACATCATCATCTTCATCACCATTCTCTGTTTGTCCCCTCAATGTGGGTCAGGTCGTCTGAACATAGCTCTGCTCAGATCAACCAACATCGTACATTCACATTAAATATTTCAAAAATGTATCTGTTTTCAGGGTAATCATTTAGTGAAACATGTTTTATTTTATTTTTGATATAATCTACATTTTAGACATAGACTGATACATTGGCATTAAATATTTCAGAAGTAGTAGTACTTAATTTTGATATCATCCGCCTGTAAGAGTTAAGTGAGAGGATTAACTTTACGACTAGCCAACCTGTGTGTAGGGTTTTGATTAAGATTTAGTTCGCTGAAAATCGGATGGTTAATGCACGCATTAGAGCAAACATCGGATTATAGACATCTCTTGGAAATCCTGAAATCTCAATTAATTTTAATGCACACGCAGTCAACCCGAAAGTACACGTGTTGGTGCACATAAACACTGCTCTAATGCACTAATGATTTATTTATAAGGCTCATGTAATTTTCAAAAACATTTCATCTGGTTTTCATATCAGGAGTAATTTATTCAAGAGGAATTTACTCCTTTACTTCATGTATTTTTTATTTATTTTAATTTCATTCTCAGACAACAGGACTGTCATTTAACCCAATGCTCTCTGCACTATTAAATTTCCAAACTAGAGTAGTCACTCCATAGTGTGTATACTGTACTTGGCTCCGCTTTGTGCATGAATGCCGAACAATACGCAGGTCGTGTGTGATTGCGAATCCATTATTTTTTTCCCTGTTCCTGAATACCGATCAATAGCCAGGCCATGTATGGAGCCATTTCAATTTTTCCCTTTATGCTCGGGGTAAAAAATTCAATTTCTTTGACCTTGTCATTTGACCTTTTCTTCCCAAAATTAAGAGTGATCACTCCGTTCCATTATTTTCCTTTATCATCATGGTAAAATAATTGAATTTGCTGACCTTGACCTTTGACATTTTCTTCCCAAAATTGAGAGCAGTCACTCCGTAGAGTGCATACCTCCACCCTATGCATGAATACCGAACAATACGCAGGTCGTGTATGATTGGCAAATCCATTATTTTCTTCCCTGTTTCTGCATATTGAACAATATTATGGCCATGTATATGGGACTATTGTTTTCTTTAATGCTCAGGGTAAAAAATTTAATTTCCATGATCTTGACCCTGTTCTTTGACATTTTCCGAAAATTGAATGGTCTCTTTTGATATATGTACCGTTCCATTTATTTTTATGATGATTTATTCATTAGTTTTTGCGTAATCAGACAGACAGAGAGTGGTGAATACATCCTTATGTCTTCGAGGCACATGTAAACCATATAATGGCCTCAACAAGAACAGAGGGGGAGGGGGCAGGATGACTTCCTTTACACTGATGTTAGGAATAGGCAGGTACAGTATCTATTTAAAGCTCATGCTTAAATGATGCATTTGCAATCCCTTAAAATTCTCTCTCCTGACCATATAGATTTTCAGTATTATTTTGTATCAAATTTATTGTGGTTGATTTTGCAAATAGAATAATCAACCAAGCACCGATGTGTAAATATTATTTATCTGTTTAATGCGGGAGCATGTGTTATCTTTACACAAATGTTTACACTGAATAACATTATATTTTGTTAATGTTGACACAATATTAGTGCTTTTGCCTAGGCCCATACAGATATATGTGTATATTGTACTTTCTATTATGGTATTTATTCAATCAAAAATCATTAAAAACATAAAACATTGCAGCCACAAAGTCTGAATTATGAATTACGTAATATATCAAAAAGGATTAACTAACAATAGAATTAAGGAAAATTACACAACCAAAAATGAAGCCACTGCACAGTAATGACAATAAAAGTATGTATAACATTTAATATTTGAATAATTACATTAAAATTGTTGAACAATAGTTTAATTAAAAAAGAAACAATATGATTGAGAAAATTACATTATTATTATTTATAATTTGCATTGAAAACATTATACTTTTAATAATATTATTATTGATATTAGTTTTATCAATTTTGTGTTGGAACCTACCAAGTACCCACTTGTACTCGTGGGTGGAGAGAGGCAACTGTAGGTAAAGTGCCTTGCCCAAGGACACTAGCGATTTGCACAGCGAGAGTTTCGAACCCCCGACCTCGAGGTTTTGAGTCCAAGCCAACCGCTTCTACAAAAGTTAGGACAATAATGGATAATCTGAATTTGAATCTTAATTTAAAATCAAAGTCAATCTTCTTTTAATAGCGCCAAGAAGGAAGAGCACTTCAAATTTGTGATTTTACCAATTGTACTGGTGATACAACATGATAATGACAACAGCGAAGTTTTTGGTCCTATTGATGAGGTTTGTCTGCAGGTGTTCGGGGATGCCTGCCGACATGGCAAGCCTACTTGCCTGGCATTGGTGTCTTTATCGCTCAACTCGATGCTGGATTATGCAAAACAGGTTGGTGTTCATATTCGGCCTTCTTTTTTTTTGGTGTAGGTGGTTGCATTGTAGCCATCATTTTCAGAGAGGTTCAAACACCCAAATAGCATCCACTCCTGGGTGTTAATTGTTCCCACAACTCTGTCATGCTAATATAACGTTGAATACATTTTATATATTGGTTGCTAAAATCAATTGTTTAAAATGAGAAAATATATAGTTACGATCGATTGATATAAATATATGATTTGTGGAATTATCAACAATAATAAATCAACCTCATAAAAGTTCATTGACAAATAAGGTAATATTCAATAGGGGTGTAGGCTGGTTTTGGGCTGGGAGGTGGGTGAAAATGAGTATGGGGAACTAAATCCCCGAATGCACAACTAAATCCCTATTTCAATGACAACTTAATGGTCATTTTTAGCATTTTAACCCACATAGTGGAACTAATTTGCTGCCATGGGGTTGGGGTATGTCCACCCCCCCTCCCACCCCAGCCTGTTGAACATCCTTGGGCTTATATACTAATATCTACTAATGCTGATTGGTTAGACACTTTTGGTATTTGTTGTATATAAGCTTGTAAAAATGGATAATTTTTCATTCCTAGTGATGACATAGTTAATGATTGAAATATTGAATCCTGAGTGTATTACAATACTTGGAGTATGTTTAATACCATCTGAGATTAATCAGTGGACCTTTTGGTTAATGGCAGCAGGGGCTATATTAATGCTAATATTAATTTTAATTTATATTAATGTTATTTAATAATTCCTATGCTTTTATAATGTTAGGGTTAATACTTATTGTTATTATTTTACCATTTAGATGCCTCTAACCCATAAAGAGATGGAGATTTTTGGTGCTATACTTGTCAAACTATTGCAATGCCTACAAGGAGAGAATGCAACTAACTCACTTACACATTCCCTTATTGGTTCAGCAAAATTGAGCAAGAAATGCTTTGATGTCCTGGCAACTATTTGCAAGTCACACACTCTTGGAAAAGGTAGGTGTACTGTATTCTTATTATGCAAATTATGGATTGTTTGCCAAATTATTCAAACTTTTTTCAAGGTAGTGAAATTAGCACTTGTAGCTCTAAATTATGATGAATGATCATAATATTTATGGAAAAATATGCAAATTAATTGAAAATCCACCCACATATTTTTTGAAATTATTCATTTTTACTTGATTTTTACAAGATGATTGATAGTCCATCATAGACATGTCTTGCACTTTCAGTCCCATTTAATAATTACTAGGAAGTCTACATTAGGTTATCTGCCCGACTTAACAGACAATTTTCCATCATCAGCGCTGCTGCAAGGGTGACCTTGGGCCCTGGAACACCCACCATATCGTAGCTTCCTAAGTACAGATGACAAAAGGGTGTGGTGAAACCTTCTACAGTTATTTATGTATTCAACAGATTACAATATAATTATAGAAAGTATATAAGTGTTACCATCTTGAGTAAAGTGTAGTCTGGATCCCTTAGGTGCTTTGGTAATGGAGAACCCAAACCGTTTTCCCCACCCTTGCGAAAGATTTACCATTGTTAAAAATGTTCAGTAGGTAATTCAAATTTGGGGTCTATTCACTTTGAGTAGAAATTATATGTTTTATCATGGTTAATCTGATATTAAATCCTACCCTACTGTTAAAACACATTTTGTCTTTATTATTCCTTCTCTGTATAGACATTATATATCAAAATCAATGGGCAATTTGAGTGCATTGTAAAACCAGTTTAGCATAGACACTATGTTTCTCAGTTAACCCTGTATCTAGTAAATCCGGTGGGGGTGCATGATGGGTACTACATCACGAGGTAGGGGGGGGGCGCCCTATTAGAAAACGAATGGAGTTCGAAACTTGAATGTACATCATAAAGATGCAGCACAGGTTTAATTCCAACCCCTTTTTATGGACGCCTGCTAGATCGTGGTATTTTTTCGAGATACAGTAATGTACAGCAATAGGCAGTAAGCACATGCTCCTGCTGGGACCCTATTCTTTCCATATTTTTGTTTAATACAAAAAATGATTTGATGTGCAATTAAGTCAATTCTCACATAAATATATTTGATAGAGAGAAAGTGTTCTTAGCCACTTTATAAATAGATTGATCATTTTTTTTTCACTCAGAAACCAATGTTACTTTATTCTTAAATGTAGTGACTTGAACACAAAGGAATCAGTGTTGTTTCATTATGGGGTCTATTCAAAATTAACTTGAGCTTATTGCTTCAAATCATTATTCAACTCTGTAAACGCTATGATATAGTTTTCTATGAATAGCGTATCTAAATACTAATACTAAATACTAATACTAAACTAGATTTGAACTCGTCACTGAGGACGAGTTAGGTGATCCGCCGTACTTTGACCCTCACGAAGCACGCGCAGTTCTGATTGAAAAGTATTATATGCTAAAACATGCTCTATTTAAAGATTAATTTTGAGCATTTTAAAAGGAATTTTAAAGGAAAAGAGTAATTTTGAGCATTTTAAGGACTTACGAATGTGTACACATACGTCTTAACGTCCGTGCGCACGGTAGTATTAATATAGTGTCACAAACCTAACACCTGTCTCTTATACACATCTAGATGTGTATAAGAGACAGGTTACAACAGAAGAAGACAAACATCACGAAATGGAAAACATCAAACAAACACTACACAATTGTAACTATCCCAAATGGGCATTTAAGAAAGTTTTTAATAGAAGAAAGAATAAAGCATCAAACATCAATGAACGCCAAACTAAAGATAAAATGGAAAAGGCCAGAGGTTCGATAGGTATTCCGTATGTTAAAGGGATGTCCGAACGGATAAAGAGAACACTAGCAACACACAAAATTAA
>NW_022747780.1:400013-403790 GCF_011630105.1 Anneissia japonica | reverse complement strand
CGAAAGAGAATTGATTTAGCTATAACATACTCACAGGTGGGAGGCAATAAATCAAGATAAGCGAGTACGTTCAAACGAGTATAAAAAGTAATAACGTCATAAATAAAAATTCAATTTTTTCTTAATTCGAATGGAAATATGATGACGTCACAATGTGCGATCAGCCAATATGATCTATAAAATCGTATCTACAACTCATGTGCTTTCAGAATATGTAATAAAATTTGGAAGTCACTTTCATCCTAAGGAGCTGTAACTGATTAAAAGTAGGCATAATTTTAAGTATACATAATTGTTGACGCACGCGTACGCGCATGTTAAGTCGCGCGAACGGAAAATTAGGGTACCTGACATTCAACCTTGACCTGAAGATTATGCTCACTTAATATGATCCAGAAATGAAGAATCGTTAAGATGATATGGGCTCATGAACGTTTTGAGGAAAGAAAGATGTGGGGGTCAGAAAAAACAATTTTTTTGACCATGATGACGTCATCAAAATGTAAAAAGAAGTCAAATATATGAAAGAGAATTGTCTCAGCTATAACATACTAAAAGGTGGAAGGCGATCAAGCAAAGATAAGCAAGATACGCTTAAATCAATATAAAAATAATGATTTCTTAAATAAAAATTCATTTTTTTTAAATTCAGATGGCATGCCAATATGATGACGTCACAATGTCCGATCAGCCATTATGATCCATAAAATCATATTTACAACTTATGTGCTTTTAGAATATGTATTAAAAAAAGAGGGTCACCGATCATCCTAAGGAGCTATAACTGGTGAAAAATAGGCCTGATTTTAGCATATTTTCACTGTATATCGGCACAAATCCGCGCAAAGATACCTATATTTGATGCACACGTAAGGCATTGCTATTGGCCATAAGATGATCAAAAAGAATGGAAATTTGTGAAAACATTGTCAGAAACCCAAACTATATGAAAAAACATAATGTCTAGCTTCCATACGTGCTGCGCGCGTAAAAATGCGCGTGCGTAGTGGAAAATTTCAAAAAATTTCGAAATGCTCAAAATGGCCTGAAACGTGCTCTAATTTAGTCAAAAAGTGATTTTGAGCATTTTAAAATTTTGACGCACGCGTACTCGCGCGTCATGAAGCGCACGCGTAAAATTAGGGTACAGCACATTCAACATTAACCCGAAATTAATGCTCACTTAATACGATTTCGAAATAGCAATTGGTTAGGCTGATATGATTAATAATGTAAAAACGCAAAATTGCGCGTAGATGACGTTACGCATGACTGAGCGCGTTGAAAAGATGACAATGACTATTCTAGACCAAGCCAAATGTTTGTTGACAGCGATTGTGCGGTAACTCGTGGCAGTTTTTGAGATATCGTGCGAACAGAAAAGGGGAGAAAGAAAGAAGAATAAAAAGAAAAAAAAGATCCTGACAATAACAATAGGTGATCCGCTAACGTTAGCGGATCACCAATTATGCATTAAATATCCTAATAATTGTGATTGGTTGTAAACAATTATTTTGAGGCATTAAGCTAACCAGCTTCAGTACTGTATGTGTGTGTAAGCATGACTACTGTAGATGTAAAGATGGATTGGTTTATCCGGTGTAAACACCAAGGCTACCCATGATAGATAGTCTGAAGAAGACTTATTTCCAGTAGGGTCCTTCTGGTGGTGATTGGGCAGTACAAATTGAGACAAGCTCTGCTCTTTTCCAAAGAGTGTACTGCATTCTTTAACGTGCACATGGCCCATATTCCACACAGGACCAATGCCTTAAACGTCTCATCCGAAAGACGGTGCGCTATCGTAATTTGCATTCAGCCCTCCAGCTGAAATACAAGGAGTGCAGCGACGGGAATTAAAACGGGGATCAAGAGGTCTTCACGGTTCAGTGCACACACAGTGGCTGCCACCAGTTTAGCTGTCTGAGCTATAAGCTGCTCTCATCGGAGAGAGTTTCCATGGAAACAAAGCAGGTTGCACATACTATCAGATACAAATACAGATACAAAATATTATCGTTCATTTGTGATTGAGTTGTAGTTTCTACAGTTCTGTGATATTAATGAAAATAAATACTCTAATAAATATATAAACATAATTGCTTTTCATGATATTTTCAACTTTGTATGTACAATAATGTTTTCAACATTTTTATATATTTTTTTATTACTCGTTGTTCTCAAGAAAGTCACTGATAAATGTCGTTATATGGACATATCACATAAGTTTGTCACGCAAAATTAGATAGTGGAGAGAGAGCTTTATGCTGAATCCAGAGGATTATTGTTTAATATTAGCTGTACACTAGCAGATGTGGAAGAGCTTTGACCATTGAGCTTTGACCATTGAGCTTTGGTCATTGAGCCTAGACTTGCCACAAGTCCCTTGTTATAGTTTTCCTTTATTTTAGACAGCGCCGCCAACAAGTGAATAAAGTACAGTTAATTTTATCTTCGGTTGAGTTGTAACAAGCTAATCTGGAAAAAAAAGAAATCGAGTATAGGACGCCAATTATATTTGGTATGGCGCACGTTAAATGCAGTAAAATGTAAATAAACCAAAATTAGGGCCTGGAACCCAGGCTACATGGAGCCATGTGTTAACCAAATTCTTAAGAGGGAATACAAATACAAAAATGTTTATCATTTCACATATCAATACATTTTACCAATAAAGAGTGATAATTGGAATGTCAAAATGACAAAGATGAGTCTCGAGAAACCCATGGGTTTGTACAGGTGAGACCCCTCACCTAGTTGCATATCTAGAAGCCTTGATCTCCCCCCCCCCGCATCCACCTACATATGCCACTGCCGTCACCTAACTATCTCACTACATGAATGTACATTTAATGATAATTCTTAAAGTTTCTTATGGGTAATTGGTATAAATGCTGAATGGTGATTTCTGTATGTACAATGTGCTTAGGATGTGTTCAATGATATTAAAATCATTTAGCTAATGAAATATGTATCCATTGCCACTTTAAAATCCATATAATATTTAAACCAGGGAGGAGTGAATTGCTTTTGAACATCCCAAGTTTCTCTTTGTTTATTGCCACCCTCTCTAATGGTGGTCAACTCAGCCTGGCCTGCTGTGTAAAACATGATGTAGGCTTTATTTGACTGTCATCATCATCATCATCATCATCATCATTGTCATCATCTTCATCGTTATCATCATTATCATAATTATCCTCATCATCATTATCATCATCATCATTATCATCACTGTCATCATCAGCTTTGCAAATTTTGCATCAATACGATACACAAGACTGTGTCAAAATTTGCCGATTACAAGAACATTGGTAGGAGTCTCCTTTTAGAAGTAAGCCACACATCTAATTTTCTTTTGTTGCATGTGGTGATACCCATTGGCACTGGGTACAAGTAGTAAAACCATATCCTGAATTTTTAGGAGATGGGTTGTTTTCCTGGGAGATCCATGATTTCTTGTGGTAGTGCTGGAGGCCATCCTGATTCCTGGAGAAACCTGTGATTTGTAGGAGACCCCTGTCACTCTTGCAAAATGTGTCCCTCCTTTTTGGATATATCATGAACCATAGGGCTGGTCAGTTATCGTTAACTTGATTCTGATTGGTTAATACCACTTATTATTCTTCATGTATGTGTAAGATCTCCAAAGTTTTCTCACTTTAACGTTGATAAAGATAGCAGGAGCTATCGAAATATCTGTTTGATTTTGTTATCGCTTAATAAATTTGTGTTCCGCAAGTCAACTTTCAATGATTGTACACAGTTTTTTCATTG
>NW_022747780.1:397317-399982 GCF_011630105.1 Anneissia japonica | reverse complement strand
ATATATATGCAAAACACAAACCTTGAGTCTTACTGTATTCATTGTA
Source organism: Anneissia japonica (assembly GCF_011630105.1). Lineage (NCBI taxonomy): Eukaryota > Metazoa > Echinodermata > Crinoidea > Comatulida > Comatulidae > Anneissia > Anneissia japonica. The sequence goes on along the minus strand of NW_022747780.1, from coordinate 399,936 downwards.
TCCTTCAATGGGCAATCATCATAGAAGTAGTATTTCAAAACATAGATACATATATATTTTTTTTCCTTAAAAAATCCTCATCAGTTCTATGGCTCAAGGCCATGTAGATTTCATAATAAAATTCTCATCGAAGCATACAAACCTGACATCTTCAGTGTAGTGATACTCTAATGCAATCTAAATATAATGAACAACCGTGATACTATCTATCTATCTATCTTCCGTGAAATACAGGCCCCTCTGATGTGAGGATCATCATACTTTTAGAGGTGTGGACTAGCTTTTACAGTACAGTATGTATAAAACAAAATGCATCATAAAGATCGTTTGATAATATAGCTGTATATTGCGGCACACCTGCCTTAATTTATTAAAATTATATTTCTTTATATGAAATTGGTAAATATTGAATCTATTTGTATTCACACTAATTGTTATATATTATTAATTCATATTTTTTTAAATATAGAATTTGTAAAGAAAGAAACAAGGTACTACATGAAATGTTAAATATCTTTTAGTTGTTGGTGGTGACTTTCAATGAGTAGTATAACACAGTTCCTTTTAGTACACTGTAAACTTTTATTCACACAAACTGTACGTTGGTTACAATCAGCTAAACTGCAGGTTTCAGATGTTAGAGAACCCTTTTTGAGTGGAGTCAGCTCAGCTCTGTACTTTTCTTATGTGTACTCCTAACTACTAAATTGAATCTAACTGAACTACTGACTACTGACTCAGTGATATGGGGGTGTTTGCCTATTATACTTTAGGTAATGGGGGTGTGTCTCAAGTAAGTCACCCCATACTTTTAGAGTTTCTGATTGGATCATAGAGAAATTCTTTCTCTATGATTTAGTAAATTGTTTACCAAAAAACTGGTAATTAAGATGTATCACAAACTTCAGAGCTTAGACTCAAAACTGGCGATCATAGATTCATAGAGTGAGAAAGGCCAAGTCCAACTGACGAGGGTAAAGTTATACAATGTCTAGTTATATTATTAGATTATCTGTATACTCAAGTTGACAATTAAAACTGTCAAACCAATTTAAGGCATTTATCAGGTGAAGGGTATCAATTCCAATGGGTATGCAAGTTAATACCATTGAACCTTAATACTACATTACATCCCTTTCAATTAATTTTTTTTTTTTTTTTTTTTTTAACATCATTTAAACATAAAGGTAAAATGTACTACAATGTGTGTAGTAGGCATAAAGCAATATAACAATTCATTTAAAAAAAATTAAATCGTTAAACATAAAAAATCATAGCATATAATACAAGTGGTGCAAGATGAATACGTGTCAATTTCCATCATTTACTCATATTCACTCTCTTTTTCTCTCAATTTTTTTTTTTTGTCTAAAAATACAAATGAATAACATTTTTGATTTTCGAGGTTAATCAACCTAATATAGTTTTTTGCATGTTTCTTAGTGTCATCGATATAACATAAGATTATATTTAAACGTCTAGTCTTGCCATATCCGACGTAATGTAACTTTATGAGGAGGAACTTAAATTAACTGTTTTTTAACTTAACATTATTTACTTACTTATTTCCTAAAAAATCAATTGCTTCTATTACACGTAGACTTGCATTCATCTAGTCGTGTTTACTAGCAATACAGATATGCACTAAAAAGGAACACCGAATAAGTGAAAATAGAAACTATGAACTTGACGATAAAAGTTATGACATTGACCAAGCCGTTAACGGCACCAGAATGTTTAGAGCGGTAAAAGAACTTTATAGAAAAAAGTATGAAATTCCAAAAGTCGTAGATGACAGCAGAAAATTTATTGGAAACAATCAGGAAACTGCTAGGGCCATTGGTAAATATTTTAAAAGTAAATTCTTCAACATAAATGGTCCGATCATCGCCCATCTAAATGGGATTATTAATGAAGACGAACTTCGGATAATAAGATTTTTTCTAAGCCAAACATGGCTCAACCTAAATTTACGAAGGACTTTAGACAACGTATATTTTAATACGAATACTGGAGTACCACAAGGGGACAGTCTTAGCCCAGTGCTCTTCACAGTGTACCTTGAACACGCGTTAAGAGGAATTAGGGGGAGAAGTAATGATCATATTCCAAATGAGATCTCGTATGCGGATGGTGTCGATTTCATCAGCCTAAACGAGAAGGCAAATGTAGACCTTATTGGAGTTCACCTAATTTTGTTTAATCTCAAAGTGAACAAAGATATAACAGAATACACAGTAATTAAAAGAAAAGAACCGGTCAAAGAGAACTGGAGACTAACAAAAAAGTTAGGGTGCCTTCTTGGAGACAAAGAAGATATCACCAGAAGGAAACAACTTGCTGTGAACGCAATGAACAAAAAGGCACTCTGGAACAGAAAAGGAAAAATTAGATTAAAAACAAGACTGAGGTTGTACAACTCACTAGTGAAACCGGTGCTTTTATACAATAGCTATACATTGGCCTTAACGAAAGACGATGAACTAAAGCAAACACTTTCCATCGTAAGCAACTCCGAAAGATTATTGGACTGAAATATCCCCATAGAATATCAAATAAACACCTTTATGATAGATGTACGGCGAGACCCTTGTCACTAGAAATTTTAGAATCGAGATG
>NW_022747780.1:388411-397224 GCF_011630105.1 Anneissia japonica | reverse complement strand
ACTCTCCATAACGACCTCAATAAGATCCAGTTTACCAATACTCAATATCCAGCTTAACTAAAAATTAAAAATGATATGGAGAAATTAAAATTACTGGCACAAAACAGACATATTTGGAAAGGGCTCATCGAGGAACTAAGTAAAGCGGACGAAGCGGAACTGTCATCAGACTTTTCGGCGATACGGCGATGATGATGATGATTAATGGTAAAGTCTCCTGCAAACTCTAGACAAATTTGCAAACTATGTTTTTTTTTTATTGTATATTTTCTAATTCTGTAGAAGAATACTGTATGTAAATTATTGGGTCGATTAGTTTTCTTTCAACTATTAAACAACAAATCAATTTATAATAGAATTAATTAATTAGGATGTATTTTTTGGATGGTAAAATCGACTTTTTGACTGTATTAATGATAAAATTAATGTTTTTTTTAATGGAATATACAATATATAACTACTTATTAATTGATGTGCATTGTACCAATGAGATATTGATGAATTTAAAAATATTTTTAGTAATTAAATATTTTAATATTGTTTGCTTTGTGATTTGCTACTGCTACTCTTCGTGGTCTATTTGAGATTACACTGATACCTACTGGGATATCTAATCCGTCATCTGCATTATCTATTCGTTTTAGGAAGAAACCATTTTTATCAAATAATTGTAGTTTATGATTACTTGATACTATTATATTTTCATCTATGTCCATAGTTACATCACAAGGAGCCCAGACTTTACCATCTTCTTTACCATAGCCTACAAGAGTTCTCATCAACTTATCATTTGCATCAAACATTTGTATTCTATTACTTTCAAAGTCAGCAACAATCAGACAACCTTCCTTGGTTAAAGTGACACCTTGTTTTTGTTTCATACTACCTTCTCCACTACTCTCTGAACCTATTTTACCTAGTAGCCTGCCATCGTCAACATTGAATTTAAACACACAGTGAGCATTACGATCTGCTACATAAAGGACTCTAGTTTCCTCGTTTACTATCAAACCCCTAGGATATTTCAATATTCCTTTTCCAAATGAACAGATTTCTTGAAAACCACTACTAGACATTACAACACGTTTTCCTAAGTCATCACTATATACCATGTTACCATCACTCATCTGATGCATTCTATGTACTTGCACATCTTGTGGCACCTGTAACCTAGCAACAAAACAACCTGATTGGTTAAACTTTAGTATGTCTTTACTAAAGCTTGATACTAACATGCATCCATCTTTATCTAACACCGTATCTGTTACCTTAGCTTCCTTTCTATGTTCTTTGTAATCTGATATGTTATCAATGTTATGAACAAGTCCCAATGGTTCCACTTTGACATTTAGTGGAGATCCTTTGATGTGTGCAGCTCCAGCAGTTATCTTCATTTTCCAATCGCCTTCCATATTGTATCTACCTGTTATCTTATAATCTCCTCTTCCCTGATATTTTATATTAGTGACTGATTCTTCACCTGATGAGTTTAGTGAGGTGGCAGCTAATTGACATGCATCATTCTCTGTGAGACTTGATATGTTAATTTCAAATGTTTGTCCTTTTGTAACAGAAATTGCTTCATCGACAACTTTGTATGTCATGCTATCATCAGTTATGATTTTACCAACACCCTCCATATTCATCAACTCATCCAAATGTGTAAATGGAATAAAGTTTGGTGTGATATTTCTTCTTTGAAATGATTGTTCAAAATCAGTTCCTAGGACCTTGTCTTTAACAGATTTTATAGTTGTCTTATGGGATAAAAGAGTTTCTGTTTCATCTGGTTTGTTCATCATTAAATTGATTGAGACTATTAGATTCTTTACTTGAGTAATTTTTGAATTAATATCATTCTTTCTTATCTTTGTATATACTTTCAAGGTCCAATATTAATTCTTTGCTTTTCTCTTGAACTTTCCTGATAAGTTTATTTTCCTGAATTTCTATAGCTCTTCGGCATAACTTCATTTGGGAATCAAATTCTGATCTATCTGTAGTTAACTTTTCTAGTTTTTCTGTTAGTGTCTTTTCAATTTCATGAGCTAACTTTACAATTCCATTGGCATCTTTGTTAAACTTATCTATAGCACTGGACATCATGATTACTTTATGCTGTTTTTGAAAACAGTGAAAAATGTGCTGACAGTTCTCACATGCTGATTTGCTGCAAGTGGAGCAGTAAAATTCCTGTGGGGTTTTGTAGTGTACCTGGCAATTGGTTGGTTTGTCATTCTGTTCCTCTATGTCTAGTGTGTAAAGTGGATGATCTCTAGTTACAGCTAGTGTTTTGTGTTGTTTGGCACATTGCGCTCCACATAGATATTGTTGACATGTTGAGCAGTGGTATGCTGGTTGGTTGTCACAGAAAGAGCATTTAGTTGGTTTTTGATCCTCAATTTTCATGACATACTCTAGTAGTAGACTTATCATTTCATTTGAAGCCAGGTCTTCTTTTGTTAGATCATGTTCTTGTCCACATGTTGGGCATTTCATCTTACCATGAGTTTCCACCAATTTCTGGATACAATGTAGACAATAGGTGTGCATGCATTTCAGTGTTTTTGGTTGGTGAAACCTGCTGAGGCAGATGGCACACTCAAGATCGTTCTTATCCATAAATTCTAAAGCCTTGGATAGACGAGACATCTGTTAAAAAATGAGAGATAGTATTTTTGATTTTCTTCTAATACATTTTGAACTCATCCTTGCTTTGATTTGATGAAAGAGCAGAATTGTTTGATACTGATCTATATTAATATCAATGTTAATTAGTAGTTCAGTTGTATATATCAGAATGTTTACCATCACTACCAAGTCTACCCTCATCACATTTTGGAGCCTCATGAAAAAATGTACTTTTTGCTATTTCTCCAAAAATCAGTTACTTTTCCATAGAATATAATCAAATCTGAATGATTGTTGTCAAAATCTAGGCGGCGGTTAAAATATATTTTTGATTGATATTTTCTAAAAAAGTGTGTATGTTGATAATTTTTTTATTAGGATTCATAATTTCTCTTACTGTCTCTGCTCTAAAAGAATTAATAACTTTTTTTCAGTATTTTATATATTTCAATTTAATATTTGCTTTAATCTGTTGTTAATTAATACATATCAAGTTCTTAACTTGGATTTGACTTGTGTAAAAGTGAAGTATTACCTGTTGCTACCTGTTGGTTAGTTGAATGTGGGTGTTTTCTAGTATGTCAGGTAATTATAAAATGGTGTTTGACTGGCCTCTCATGTGGTACAAAAGTCCAATTCAAAGCATGCCCAATCATATATTACTTGTGGTCTTTGTAGCCGATACACATCTAAAATGGGATAAGCATTATTATTATCTTGTGGTTGGCTTGACAAGTGATTAGTTAATAGTAAAATCTTTCTTTTTTGTGGATACCCAGTTAATGTGGGGACATTGTTCTTCCTTAGGATCCAGATATTAAGCAAAAACTTAAATTACAAATACAAAATAAAATTAAATGAAAATAAAAATTTTATGCAGAATTAAGTATAATAGATTTAAATCATATTTTTGAAAGATTTAAAGAGTATTAGTGGTTGGTATAGTGCTTCAAATATTTGATGGTACTGTATGTTATTTCAAAGTTTGACAAAACAATATTTAAGTGAAGTTCATTTACCAGATTCATTTTGCTATGTTTTTTTTTTTTTTGATAATACATTTGCATAAGTGCCATGAGCGTTATGTCTGGCAGACACCGGCGCTATATAAAGGTTCTATTCTATTCTATTTTGGCAAGACCAAAGTGCTTTTAGATTTGCTTCTTGTGTTTATGTTGTGGTGCAACATGGACTTGACTTACTAGTAAATCAGTAATACTTTACTTAAAATGGATACACTAGACAATAGGTGTGCCTACATTTCAGTGTCTTTGATTGATTAAACCTATTTAGGCAGATAGCACACTCAAGATCTTTTTTATCCTTAAACCGTTGATATACCATTGAGGTATACAAAATTATACCTCCATGGATATACAGATCTGTTATTAGACAACATAGCTACATAGTATATTATGCTTTTCCTAAAAATGGTAACACATCTTACTTTTGATAAAGTCAACCATTCATTAATTAATAATCTTTTTTCATAAAGGATTCACTAATTATTTGCAAATAGAATATAAGTATGGTGACTCCGAAGAATGAGGCCATAATTGATATTACGTTTTGTTCTTTATTAGAACATTGTCAGGAATGAATATACAGTAGTCCATGATGGTGACAATACTTAACTACCAGAAATAAAAAATCAAAACAAAAAATAAATTCTAAAAAAGGTAGGCAAGTCTATAATGATAATCTATATTTGTCTTACAAATATTATATAAACTTGCTGTTTGGGAAGATATACTTTATCTTGGGAACGCATTAAATAAATGAATATATTTTTATAGTGATTTTAATTACATTTTTGCAACTGCCTCAGTTCCTTGTTTGTAAACAGTTTTTTTTAATGAATATTTATATTTTTGTTTATTAAAGGCCTAATCACACTTATCAAAATCATAAGATAATGTTATTAAAAATCAATTAGTGTATAGATAATTTATTTACATACAGAAGTTAATTTTAGTGTCTATAAAAATAATGTTTGTGTTATACTGTTTGATTGGTTAAAATTACAGTTTATCTTTTCTTTTTTAAATGTCTGTAGTGTTTCACATATGGATTGTGGATCTTGGTGCTTAGTACTTGGTTTGTTTTCTCTCAAATCTTCCATGAAAATTTATTATGAAGTTAGAGGTGATGTCATCATTTTCATTTGTACTGAATTTTTCTATTCCCGACTGATCACTATTATACAGTATATGGTGGCTCCGATTTTTGCGTCTCATGTGCAAAAAGCTCAAAGCTGGGGGGATTTTGCCACAGTACATCGCGATGGAATATTTTGTTGCTAAGCCAAGCTGAACACAGCGAACCTAACAAATCTCTCTCTATGGTGCTGGTTTATATGGATGAAGTCAAGACTATTCTAGGCAAGGCCTAGAAAGGGATGATGTTTATGAGATATCAAGGTGATTGACTTATAAAAGAGCTGAAAATTAAGGCAAAGCTGAAGTAATTAATATTAAGGCAAGACATTTTATTAAATAAATACAATTTCGTTTTCTAATTTAGGAATCAGTTTTGCCAAAAAAATCCAAATTGAAAAGAAAATAAAAATAAAATTTTATTGATGAATGTAAACAGTGTAAATGGAATGGTTAAATGCTTCAAATTGTATAATTAGGGAGAAATACACATCTTATTTTTAGAGATTTCAAGGCAGTGGCGGGCATAATAAGAATAAAGAAAAACTTTATTTTTTTTCTGAAATTTCCATTTTTCATGGGGAAGTGTGCGCTAATTGGCCAAGAACTAAATTTTTTTTTTATCTGAAATCATTATTGGCAGGTGGCAGGTTCACTAAACAAGGTATGAAAAAAGTCTTGCCTATGTTTACAATACATTTTGTTTAATTAAATAAATGTCTACCAGGAAGTTAGGGCTACCTAATAACCCATAATAAACTTCATTAACTCCGATAAATTTATTCATTTTCTGTGAAGAACGTCAGTGCGCATATAAATCATTTTAATATGCGCACATGCACTGTAATAACTAAATAGTGACAGTAACCAGCAGTTTCATTTATGAATATATAGCAACCGCTCAACAACCTGGTAGTTTGATTAAAGGGCCATATAAAAGGTGATGGATGTCACAAGTGAGAATATAAAGCAGTTATAATCAAGTGATTTCGTACACTATAGAAAATAGAAGCCTTAGGAGCTATTATTTCTTTCAAAATTTTCAGGAAATAATGGCTCCTCCGGCTTCTATTTCCTAAAGTGTACTCAAAACCTGAATAATTGCTTATTATATCTCTTGATATACTGATGCAAAAACCACAATTTTCTCTGCTTCAATCACTGTTTATATTTAAATATTTAATTATATAGTGTTATTCTTACTTTATAAACATTTAATTTCTTACCTTGATTCAAGTGTTGACCGGTAGAAGGGGAAATGTTGATACCTGCAGTTTTTTTGCTATAGCAATATTCAAATTTGTGACCTACTTTCCTATAAGTAGCAGGTCCATAGTATGTTTTATCATGGAGTACACTATGTTTTGTCATGTCTATTCTCCGCCCTACTGTTCAAATTGATTTTGTCTTTACTGCGTGGGGATTGTTTTGTTATTGTTCATCATCCCGTTACAATACATTCAATGTTTGTTATCAACAAGGTATGTTCACTGCATGCCTGGATGATTTTTAGTACATTCAGGTGCAGGCATTATCTATAACCTTTATTATCCCTTCTCTGTATAGACATTGTATATCCATCCATATTATCCATGGACAATTTTATTGCATTGTTAAAACAGTCTTTGGGGGCATAGACACTATGTTATCTACTGCACTTAACCCTGTAAGAGCGAGTAAATCCGGTGGGGGTGCATGATGGGTACTACTATCATGAGGTAGTGGCGCCCTATTAGAAAACCAATGGAGTTCGAAACTTGAACATAAGTCACGGGGTTCAATACCAATCCCTTTTCATGGACCTCCTTTAGATAGTGGTATTTTTTCGAGATACAGTAATGTACAGTAATAGGCAGTAGACACACGCTCCTGCTGGGACCCTATTTTTCTCAGTACTTTTGTTTACAAAAAATGATGTGATGTGCGATTAAGTCAGTTCTTGCATAATTCAATTTGATAGAGAGAAAGTGTTTTTAGCCACTTTATAAATAGATTAATCATTTTTTTCACTCAGAAACCAATGTTACTTTATTCCTCAATGTAGTGACTTAAACAACAAGAAATCAGTGTTATTTCATTATGCATTAAATATCCTAATAATTGTGATTGGTTGTAAACAATTCTTTTGAGGTGTTAAGCTTCAGTATGTGTGTGTAAACATGACTACATGTAAAGATGGATGGATTTATTTGGTGTAAACACCAAGGCTAACCCATTTTATTACACAATTTATTTATTATAGACAACATTTGTTGAGAGCTATGCTACATGATGTATTATCATGTCCTTTATTCAAACACTGTATTTATCTTTCTTTGATGATTCATATATAATTTAAAAGTGTTAACAGCTATCTTGATATATTTCATCGAAACATGCATATCTGACATCTTCAGTGTAGTGTCACTCTAATGCAATCTAAATATAATGAACAACCATGATACTATCTATCTATCTATCTTCCGAGAAATACAGGCCTCTCTGATGTGAGGATCATCGTACTTGTAAAGGTGTGGACTAGCTTTTACAGTACAGTATGTATAAAACAAAATGCATCATAAAATTCCTTTGATAATATACTGTAGCTGTACGTTGCGGCACCCCAGCCTTAATTTATTAAAATTATATTTCTTTATATGAAATTGGTAAATATTTAATCTATTTGTATTCACACTAATTGTTATATATTATTAATCCATATTTTTCAAAATATAGAATTTGTAAAAAAGTGTAAAATACATATCAAAAATATATAAGAAAGAGTATTTATAGGGTATGAAAGGAAGATGAAGAGGAAGATGAAATGGTAGCGCTTATTAGTGCATTTGAATGCCATTCAATAATTATATATTATAACATTGTTTGGTCTGTTGTTCACTATTCAACTATCCCAGTTGTCTTTTGGAGATTACAGCGATCTCTGATGGAATATTTCTAAACTGTTTTTTTCAAATAATTGTAGTTTATGATTACTTATGGCTGCACAATCAGAAGCTGAAACTTTTGCATCTTCCTCACCATTGCCTTTTTTTTCTAATGTGGATTACTGTTTAGTATGTTTTTTTTTATATTATTTTAATCCTGTGACCACAATGTAAATAAATTTGTGGCTATTGTTACACCAGTCATAAACCAATTCTACCAATGGCTATTATTTTTATGTGTCATATCATTAAACAAATGGATTGAAGATGATATAGGTTATTCTTAAGAATACATTAATGTATTAAGTTTGGAAATACAAACCAGCCACAAAGATGTTGCAGCATTTTTTTTTATAGGAAATCATTTAATAATAAAATATTTTAACATTGTTGGCTCCATAATTTGCTACTACTATACTCTGCTTGGGATTTTAGGAATTATAGTTACTCCATATGGGGTCCTTAATCCATCATCTTCAAGATCTATTCGTTTTATGAAGACACCATTTTTATCAAATATTTGTAATTTGTTGTTACTTGATACTACTAAATTTTCAGCCTTGTCCAAGGTTAAACCACAAGGACTCCAAACTTGACCATTTTCCTTACGACAGTCTACAATGATTCTCATCCAATTACCATTTGCATCAAACATTTGTATTCTGTGATTTCCATAGTCAGAAACTATTACATAGTTTTTCTTAGTTAAAGTGACATCTGTTGGATTCGGTAAATGCCCTTCTTTACTACCCTGTGACCCTATTTTGCTCATCAGTTGACCATTATCAATATTGAATTTACGTACACAATGTGCTCTATAATTTGTTACATAAAGAGCACTAGTTTCCATGTTTACTGCCAAGCCACATGAATCATTCAATATCTTTTTGCCAAATGACTGAATTTCTTTAAAATGCCATCATCACACTTTACTACACATTTTTCTAAGGCATCACTATACAACATGTATACAGCGGATTTTGTTGTTTGACGACTTTTTTAACGGATTTTGGATATTAGTTTTCCTTTTTGCTGATTTTGTGATTTTTATGCTCAATGTTGCTGAGAAACTTCATCATGGTTTCTAGAAGTGAAATTTCTC
>NW_022747780.1:385511-387762 GCF_011630105.1 Anneissia japonica | reverse complement strand
GAGTAAATTTTTTAAGGAGGATGGGCTCCCCAGTGACTGTCTCTTATACACATCTAGATGTGTATAAGAGACAGGTACCAATGCCCCCTTTTTGCAACTCTTTGACGTATTCCGATGGAATGAAATTTGGTTTAACACTACTTTTACTATTAAAGTTACTATTGAAATTGTCTCCAAGGAAGTCATCTCTGACAGTGTTGACAGTTGTCCAATATGATCCAAGAGATTCCTGTTCTGGTTTGTTAATCATTGCTTTTATTATCATTGTATTGATTGATGTCTTCAGATTATTTACTTCAGTCAGCTTTGAATCAATATCTTTGATTTCACAATGAATCTCTTCTTCGCTTTCTTTGTATATCTCTTCAAGGTCTGATATTAATTCTTTGCTTTTCTCTTGAACCGTCTTGATCAGATTTTCCTCATGATTTTCAATGTCGTTTCTGCATAATTTGAATTGTGAATCAAATTCTGATTTATATTTAGCAATGGATTGTAGCTTTTCTGTTAATTTATTTTCAATTTCATGCGCCTGCTTAACAACATCGATGGCATCTTTGTTAAACTGATCTCTAGCCGTTGAAATTGGAATCACTTCGTGTTGCTGTTTACATTTTGTGCATGCTGATTTGTTACAAGTAGAGCAGTAAAATTCCAGTGTGGTGTTGCTGTCATCTAGGTATTCGATTTCTTCGTCTGAGCTGTCATCTTGTTCCTTTATGTCTAGTGTGTAAAGTGGATGATCCTTAGTTAAAGGTACTGCCTTGTGCTGTTTGATACAGTTGCCTCCACATAGATACATTTGACATATTGAGCAGTGGTGTGTTGGTTGGTTGTAACAGAAAGAGCATTTAGTTGGTTTTTGATCCTCAGTTTTCACTACATACCGTAGAAGGTCACTAATCAATATATTAGAAGAAAGTTGTTGTAAGTCTTTTTTTGTTAGATCATGTTCTTGTCCACATGTGGGGCATTTCATCTTGCCATGAGTTTCCACCCATTTCTGGATACACTGTAGACAATAGGTGTGCATGCATTTCAGTGTCTTTGGTTGGCTAAACCTGTTGAGGCAGATGGCACACTCAAGATCTTTTTTATCCATAAATTGTAATGCCTTGGATGCAGACATCTGTTAAAAGACGAAAGATACATAATATATTTAATTTGTAAATTCCTTGATTCATTGTAGCAATAATCTGATACCTCAACCACTAGATCTTAGTCGCTTAGGTCTAATTATTTGTTTGTGGTTAGGTTAGAAAATCTTAGGGCTTGCTGCTGGGAAATTATAGTACATAATATTCAAATCAAGTTTGTTGCGTAGCACCGTAAATACAATATAAACAAATAGATAAATAATAATAAGAGTACTCAAATAGGAACATGTTAGGCAGAATTCAAACCTGAAACTTCTTGCTATCAGCTGCGACCTACAGTACAAGCTTTTCTAGCTTAACCACAGCTGCATTATGTGTGAGTGTTTCAGTCAGTTGTATGACAGAAAGTGCCTGGAGTGCACATATATTCCATAGGTCTTCGTAGTCTAATGGGTATGATACTTGCCTTTATAGTGAGAGGTTGCAGGTATGAATCCCGCTGTTTGGAAACTGAATAAAATAATGAATGATATGATTTCCTAGCTCCAAACTACAAGCTTTTATAGCTTAACCACATGCTCCGTTGATTGTTTCAGTCAGTTGTATGAGAGAAGTGCCTGGGGGTGTTAATGTGCATGTATATTCTATAGGTCTTTGTGGTTCAATGAGTATGATACTCGCCTTCATAGCGAGAGGTTGCAGGTTCAAATCCCACCAATGTGGAAACCAAATAAATTGAATGAATGAATGGATGAAATTATTTCCTATCTGCCTTTTTTTCATACGCTTCAGTTCGCCTATTTACCATTAAATGTCATTGCATTTGTTCACTCCTAAATACTTTCATTTCATATTATTCAGATACATACGACAGGCTAGTTTTATGGGCAGGGCCCGACATAAGGTTTTGTTTAATTTTTTTTTTTCTTTTGTTTAAGGAAGCTTAAACAATAATTGTCAGCTGTCGTGACAAAATGAGTCATGTGGTATGCCAGATCAATTTGATATATTTGAGAAAATTTGGATTTCAATTTTTCTGACAAGTTTATATGTATATTTCACAGCAATATAAATGGGGGTGCTGATTGGGAGCGCGAAAGTGAAGCAGCTCAGTGATCAGTTGAGGGTTGGTAAGGTGATTTTAGATTACCTGC